>NW_028228239.1:0-25689 GCF_978045245.1 Mus caroli | reverse complement strand
TTACTTTTTCAGGGTTTCTCACCATATTCCATGTCCTACAGTGTGATTTTCTCATTTTAAGACTTTTTCAGTGTTTCTCACCATATTCCAGGTCCTATAGTGTGATTTTCTCATTTTTAGACTTTTTCAGGGTTTCTCACCATATTTGATGTCCTACACGTGTGATTTTCTTATTTTCGACCTTTTCAGTGTTTCTCACCATATTCCAGCTCATACAGTGTACTTTTCTCATTTTTTCACTTTTTCAGGGTTTCTCATCATATTCCAAGTCCTACAGTGTGATTTTCTCATTTTTCGACCTTTTCAGGGTTTCTCACCATATTGCAAGTACTACAAGTTTGATATTCTTTTTTTTTCGACTGTTTCAGGGTTTCTCACCATATTGCTGGTCCTACTGTGTGATTTTCTCATTTTTAGACTTTTTCAGTATTTCTCACCATATTCCAAGTACTACAGTGTGATTTTCTCATTTTTTTACTTTTTCAGGGTTTCTCATCATATTCCAAGTCCTAGAGTTGGTTTTTCGCACTTTTTCGAATTTTTCAGGGATTCTCAACATATTCCAGGTCTTACAGTTTGATTATCTCTTTTTCGACTTTATCAGGCTTTCTCAACATATTGGAAGTCCTACAGTGTGATATTCTTATTTTAAGTCTTTTTCAGTGTTTCTCAACATAATCCAGGTCCTATAGTGTGATTTTCTCATTTTTCGACTTTTTCAGGTTTTCTCACCTATTCTGGGTCCTAATGCGTGAATTTCTCAATTTTTTACCTTTTCATGGTTCTCACCATATTCTAAGTTCTAGAGTGTGATTTTCGCATTTTTCGAATTTTTCAGTGTTTCTCACCATATTCTAGGTCCTACAGTGTGATTTTCTCATTTTAAGACTTTTTCAGTGTTTCTCACCATATTCCAGGTCCTACTGCGTGTTTTTCTCATTTTTCGACTTTTTCACGCTTTCTCACCATATTCCACTCCTACAGTGTGATTTTCTCATTTTTTAACTTTTTCAGGGTTTCTCACCATATTCCAGGTCCTACAGTGTGAATTTCTCATTTTTCGACTTTTTCTGTGTTTCTCACCATATTGCTTGGCCTACAAGTGTATTTTCTTATTTTTCTACTTTTTCAGGGTTTCTCACCATATTCCAGGTCCTACAGAATGATTTTCTCATTTTAAAGACTTTTTCAGGGTTTCTCAACATATTCCAGGTACTACAGTGTGATTTTTCATTTTTCGACTTTTTCAGGGTTTCTCATCTTATTCCAAGTCCTATAGTGTGATTTTCTCATTTTTCGACTTTTTCAGGGTTTCTCATCATATTCCATGTCCTACAGTGTGATTTTCTCATTTTTCGACTTTTTCAGGGTTTCTCATCATATTCCAAGTCCTAGAGTGTGTTTTAGCATTTTTCGAATTTTTCAGGGTTTCTCAACATATTACAGGTCCTACAGTTTGATTTTCTCATTTTTCGACGTTTTCAGTGTTTCTCACCATATTCTAGGACCTAGTGCGTGATTTTCTCATTTTTCGACTTTTTCAGGGTTTCTCACCATATTCTGGGACCTAGTGCATGATTTTCTCATTTTTCGACTTTTTCAGGGCTTCTCACCATATTCCAAGTTCTACAGTGTGATTTTCTCATTTTTTGACTTTTTCAGGGTTTCTTATCATATTCCAAGTCCTACAGTGTTATTTTCTCATTTTAAGATATTTTCAGTGTTTCTCACCATTTCCAGGTCCTATTGCATGATTTTCTCGTTTTTCAACTTTTTCAGGGTTTCTCACCATATTCCAGGTCCAACAGTTTGGTTTTCTCATTTTTTGACTTTTTCAGGTTTTCTCATCATATTCCATGCCCTACAGTGTGATTTTCTCATTTTTTACTTTTTCAGGGTTTCTCACCATATTCCATGTCCTACAGTGTGATTTTCTCATTTTAAGACTTTTTCAGTGTTTCTCACCATATTCCAAGTCCTATAGTGTGATTTTCTCATTTTTAGACTTTTCAGGGTTTCTCACCATATTTGATGTCCTACAACTGTGATTTTCTTATTTTTCGACCTTTTCAGTGTTTCTCACCATATTCCAGCTCATACAGTGTACTTTTCTCATTTTTTCACTTTTTCAGGGTTTCTCATCATATTCCAAGTCCTACAGTGTGATTTTCTCATTTTTCGACCTTTTCAGGGTTTCTCACCATATTGCAAGTACTACAAGTTTGATATTCTTTTTTTTTCGACTGTTTCAGGGTTTCTCACCATATTGCTGGTCCTACTGTGTGATTTTCTCATTTTTAGACTTTTTCAGTATTTCTCACCATATTCCAAGTACTACAGTGTTATTTTCTCATTTTTTTACTTTTTCAGGGTTTCTCATCATATTCCAAGTCCTAGAGTTGGTTTTTCGCACTTTTTCGAATTTTTCAGGGATTCTCAACATATTCCAGGTCTTACAGTTTGATTATCTCTTTTTCGACTTTATCAGGCTTTCTCAACATATTGGAAGTCCTACAGTGTGATATTCTTATTTTAAGTCTTTTTCAGTGTTTCTCAACATAATCCAGGTCCTATAGTGTGATTTTCTCATTTTTCGACTTTTTCAGGTTTTCTCACCTATTCTGGGTCCTAATGCGTGAATTTCTCATTTTTTTACCTTTTCATGGTTTCTCACCATATTCTAAGTTCTAGAGTGTGATTTTCGCATTTTTCGAATTTTTCAGTGTTTCTCACCATATTCTAGGTCCTACTGCGTGTTTTTCTAATTTTTCGACTTTTTCACGCTTTCTCACCATATTCCACTCCTACAGTGTGATTTTCTCATTTTTTAACTTTTTCAGGGTTTCTCACCATATTCCAGGTCCTACAGTGTGAATTTCTCATTTTTCGACTTTTTCTGTGTTTCTCACCATATTGCTTGGCCTACAAGTGTATTTTCTTATTTTTCTACTTTTTCAGGGTTTCTCACCATATTCCAGGTCCTACAGAATGATTTTCTCATTTTAAGACTTTTTCAGGGTTTCTCAACATATTCCAGGTACTACAGTGTGATTTTTCATTTTTCGACTTTTTCAGGGTTTCTCATCTTATTCCAAGTCCTATAGTGTGATTTTCTCATTTTTCGACTTTTTCAGGGTTTCTCATCATATTCCAAGTCCTACAGTGTGATTTTCTCATTTTTCGACTTTTTCAGGGTTTCTCATCATATTCCAAGTCCTAGAGTGTGTTTTAGCATTTTTCGAATTTTTCAGGGTTTCTCAACATATTACAGGTCCTACAGTTTGATTTTCTCATTTTTCGACGTTTTCAGTGTTTCTCACCATATTCTAGGACCTAGTGCGTGATTTTCTCATTTTTCGACTTTTTCAGGGTTTCTCACCATATTCTGGGACCTAGTGCATGAGTTTCTCATTTTTCGACTTTTTAGGGTTTCTTACCATATTCCAAGTTCTACAGTGTGATTTTCTCATTTTTTGACTTTTTCAGGGTTTCTTATCATATTCCAAGTCCTACAGTGTTATTTTCTCATTTTAAGATATTTTCAGTGTTTCTCACCATTTCCAGGTCACATTGCATGATTTTCTCATTTTTTCGACTTTTTCAGGGTTTCTCACCATATTCCAGGTCCAACAGTGTGGTTGTCTCATTTTTTGACTTTTTCAGGGTTTCTCATCATATTCCAAGTCCTACAGTGTGATTTTCTCATTTTTTACTTTTTCAGGGTTTCTCATCTTATTCCAAGTCCTAGAGTATTATTTTTCTAATTTTTTGACTTTTTGAGATTTTCTCCCCTTATTCCATGTACTACAGTGTGATTTTTCTCATTTTTTTCACTTTTTCAGGGTTTCTCACCATATTCCATGTCCTAAAGTGTGATTTTCTCATTTATTGACTTTTTCAGTGTTTCTCACCATATTCCAGGTCCTATAGTGTGATTTTCTCATTTTTAGACTTTTTCAGGGTTTCTCACCATATTTGATGTCCTACAACTGTGATTTTCTTATTTTTCGACCTTTTCAGTGTTTCTCACCATATTCCAGCTCATACAGTGTACTTTTCTCATTTTTTCACTTTTTCAGGGTTTCTCATCATATTCCAAGTCCTACAGTGTGATTTTCTCATTTTTCGACTTTTTCAGGGTTTCTCACCATATTGCAAGTACTACAAGTTTGATATTCTTTTTTTTTTTTTTCGACTGTTTCAGGGTTTCTCACCATATTGCCGGTCCTACTGTGTGATTTTCTCATTTTTAGACTTTTTCAGTATTTCTCACCATATTCCAAGTACTACAGTGTGATTTTCTCATTTTTTTACTTTTTCAGGGTTTTTCATCATATTCCAAGTCCTAGAGTTGGTTTTTCGCACTTTTCGAATTTTTCAGGGATTCTCAACATATTCCAGGTCTTACAGTTTGATTATCTCTTTTTCGACTTTATCAGGCTTTCTCAACATATTGGAAGTCCTACAGTGTGATATTCTTATTTTAAGTCTTTTTCAGTGTTTCTCAACATAATCCAGGTCCTATAGTGTGATTTTCTCATTTTTCGACTTTTTCAGGGTTTCTCACCAATTCTGGGTCCTAATGCGTGTATTTCTCATTTTGTGACCTCTTCAGGGTTTCTCACCATATTCCAAGTTCTCGAGTGTGATTTTCGCATTTTTCGAATTTTCAGTGTTTCTCACCATATTCTAGGTCCTACAGTGTGGTTTTCTCATTTTTTAACTTTTTCAGGGTTTCTCACCTTATTCCTGTAATACATTGTCATTTTCTCATTTTTCGAATATTTCAGATTTTCTCAACATATTCCAGGTCCTACAGTGTCATTTTCTCATTTTTCGACTTTTTCAGTGTTTCTCACCGTATTCCAGGTCCTACAGTGTGATATTCTCATTTTTTGACTTTTTCAGGGTTTCTCAGCATATTGCAGGTCCTACAAGTGTGATTTTCTTATTTTTTGATATTTTCAGTGTTTCTCACCATTTTCCAGGTCCTACAGAATGATTTTCTCATTTTAAGACTTTTTCAGTGTTTCTCACCATATTCCAGGTCCTACTGCGTGATTTTCTCATTTTTCGGCTTTTTCATGCTTTCTCACCATATTCCACTCCTACAGTGTTATTTTCTCACTTTTTAACTTTTTCAGTGTTTCTCACCATATTCCAGGTCCTACATTGTGATTTTCTCATTTTTTGACTTCTTCAGTGTTCCTCACCATATTCCAGGTCCTACAGTGTTATTTTCTCATTTTTCGACTTTTTCAGGGTTTCTCACCATATTGGAGGTCCTACAAGTGTGATTTTCTTATTTTTCGACTTTTTCAGGGTTTCTCACCATATTCCAGGTCCTGAAAGACCCCCGGAGGGAGGACAACCGCGAACCCAAGAAGACACTGAGACTGAACTCAGAATATAGGAAGGATGATTTAATAAGCAGCCACAACTAGAAAGCACATGAACCAGAGCTCTGGGGTCGAAACTCATACACCAAACATGGTGTAGAGGAGGATCGACGACGGCTCAAAATTTTTACAGGCTTATATAGGAAAAAACCAGGGGGGAAGCGGGTCAGGGAAAGTACAAGTTTGCGTAACTGAGAGTTTTTGCCAAGGGAGTTTTACGTAACCATGGGGTCGTGTCCTATATTTTGCAATGTACCCGATCTATTGGAACATTCTGAGGTTTGTTCCAGGAAACCCTTATCTCAAAAATGTCCCTGGCACAGTCCTCAGTTGGGATGGGTTGGACTCTGGGGTGAAGAGTTCAGGTCTTCAGTTGGGAGGGGTTGGACTCTGGGGTGAAGAGTTCAGGTGGCCAGTAATTTTCCACCTTCATTCCCCACTCCTTTTAGTAAGTAGCTCTAATCTTAGAGCGAGTTTTTGGCCTCTTGGAGGACCCGATATTGTTGCCTTAGTACCATAACTTGCACTGCATTTATTCTTTCTCTAATAAAAGCTACTAACTTATTGAGGATGCAGGGGCCAAAAATAAGCAAAAGCATAAGTGTAATTAAGGGTCCTGCTATGGTGGAGAGGAGAGTGGTGAGCCAAGTGGACTTATTAAACCAGCTTTCGAACCATCCTTGTTGGCTTTCTCTTTCTCTTTTACGTATATCTAGGCGTTCTCTAAGTTTGGCCATAGAATCTTTGATTACTCCTGAATGGTCAACATAAAAACAACATTCTTCTTTTAGGGCAGCACAGAGTCCTCCTTCTTTAAGGAATAATAAGTCTAATCCCCTCCTATTTTGCAGCACTACTTCAGACAGGGAAGTTAAAGATTCTTCTAATTTAGTTATAGACTGTTCTATAGTTTTAAGATCAACATCCATAGCTGCACGTAGTTCTTCATAGTATTGGGGGGACTTAATTAAGGCAGCGGTTCCTGTACCTACTCCAGCCGCTACTCCCAATCCTAAAAGTACTGCCAAAGGTAAAGTAACGGGTTCTCTTTTCCAGCGGACCCGGTGATCAAATTTGTCTAAGAAGGAGCTATCATCATGATACAGGAGTCTAGGAATAAGTTGAACCAAAATGCAGAAATCTTTGGAGCTATTAAAAACAGACATAGACACACAAGGAGTGAGACCTGTATTGCAAGCCCATACTGTGTCTATGGGGGGCACTAGATACTGACCACCTTTGTTAGACTGGATGTTCTGGGTCTGATTACAGAGGTGCCGTTTATCCTGAGGTGCCTGGCCTAAACAAAGCCCACTCCCTGAAACTGCTGCCAGAGTCAACTTTCTGTTTTCTCCCCAAAGGCATTGAGAATGATCTGAAGTAGTATTATAAGTCCTGATCTGAGCAATTCCTTCATAATAAGGGGGCCTAGAGGCATAGCATAACCAACATGATTGAGTCATATTAGGATTAGTCCTATTTAAAACTAAAAAAGCTCCTTGGACTAGACTGACCAGACGGCTCTCTGTATCTAGGGGCGGTGGGGAAGCTAAGGTTGGCTTTATGAGGGGAGTATTAGTCCCTAGGGAGGGTCCCACTGTATTGGGCTGTGGAGTTGGTGGAGCTGGTACGGCCGGGACTTTTGGGGGAGCCGGTGCGACTGGGGGGCCCTGCTCCATAAGGACCTTGTTGGGCCCTATGGATGTTACTGCCAGGTCTTTTACTGTCAGTCTGATCGTAAAAATGAACCCAGGGTCTCTTGGTGGAATGTATACTCGCCAACCCCACCTATTTCCTTTAAGCCAACTCAAACGATTTTGTTTCCCTTTTTCGGTGAATTTTATAAGTAGGGGGTTGCAGTATTTACCTTTGCATGGTCCTGGGGGGGCTGTTTTTAAGAGCGCACCCACTCTCTGGATATTTATAGGGGTTTCTTTCTCCTTGGTTTGACTTATCATAACCACTACCTCGTTTTACCGTGATTAGGTCCCAGTCAGAGGAAGGCTTCCAGTAGGCTTCGCCTGTCGTTTCACATGTCCATTTACCACAAAAATAATCTGATGCCCCTCCACATTCTTGTTGAAGCCTTCCGCTCCGACCCTGACCGGGGCAAACATAAAAATGTGCAGCTCTGAGATTAGCTCGGTAGAACTGCCCTGAACATCCATACGTGTTCCCTATCCCACTCGGAACACACCGCTGTTCAGGGGGTGGGTTACTAAGATCAGTATGATCGGGGAGGTCCCAATTGGGAGATCCTGCTGCTAACTTGCAGATGTCAGGTGTGAGATCAGGCCACCAAGTCCAAGGGGGATGGACTGCAGTGACTGCCCATACAATGTTTCCCTCTTCATTAAGTACTTCCCAAGACTGTTGAATTGGAGCATGAGGGTTGTGGTTCCCTAGGCTCAGGGTGGCACCCGCGACGCAAGCGAAGTTTAAGAGGATTGTCAGTAGCTGCCACCGTCCAGTTGTCTTCATGGTTGCCTCTACCCTGGCTAGGAGCCTTCTTGACGTGGGAGGCGTGGATCCAGGCGGCGATTCCGTCTACCTTTACTGCCGTGGGAGTTGTTAACAGCACCAGATATGGTCCTTTCCACCGAGGCTCAAGAGTGCCAGCGCGATGTCGTCTGACAAGGACCGAATCTCCAACCTGGAACCCGTGGGGCACTGCTGTAGTCCCCGGTGCATAAGCTTCTTTGATCTGGTCCCAGATCTGTGTTCTGACAACTTCTAAGGCCTTTAAATGGGTAAACAGAGCAGAGGGTGAGGAAGAGTCAACACAGGGATCCAATATCCCGCCAGACTCGGTCAAGGGGGGCGGTCCCCCATGTAGAATTTCATAAGGGGTAAGACCGAAACGTCCAGGTGTGTTTCGGACTCTAAGAAGCGCAAAGGGAAGGAGGGTCACCCAGTCTTTACCGCCGGTCTCAATAGCTAATTTAGTTAGGGTCTCTTTTAGAGTCCTGTTCATTCTTTCTACCTGCCCTGAGCTCTGGGGTCTATAAGCACAATGTAACTTCCAATTGTGAGGCCAATCCCTGACTTACCTTGGCAACAAAAGCGGGCCCGTTGTCTGAGCCAATTACCTTGGGGATCCCAAACCGGGGTAGGATTTCTTCAAGGATCTTCTTGGTTACCACCTGAGCAGTTTCAGACTTAGTGGGAAAAGCCTCTACCCATCCGGAAAAGGTGTCTATGAATACCAGCAGGTACTTGTTGCCATACATTCCTGGTTTAATTTCAGTGAAGTCCACTTCCCAGTAAACTCTGGGGCGATCTCCTCGTTGTCTCTTTCCTTGTTCTTTGTAAGGTCGGGCAGCATTGGTGAGAGCACAAGCCTGACAGGAGTCAATTACCTGTTGTACTACCGAGTTGAGTTTTAAAATATAATAATCGGAACCCTTGATCAGCTGTAGGAGTTTATCAGATCCCAGGTGAGTCAGTTGATGTAATTTTTGGACATAGTCTCTTCCTTCTTTTGTAGGTAAAATAATACGCCCATGTACAGTCAGCGCTAGCCCCCTAAAATTGAATTCCTGCGCCTGTTTGCGACAAACCATGGAATCTAATAGTTTAAAATCTTCATCAGAGTAAGTATAATTAGGACTGGTTGCCGGTGAGGGCTCTGGCAGGGGCCTGCCTCTTTCTACCATGATTGTTACCCCTTGAGCTGCCTGCTTTGATGCTACATCAGCCATCTGGTTTCCTCGGGCCACAGGATCCTGTCCTTTTTGGTGGCCCGGACAGTGGATAATAGCCACTTTCTTTGGCATATGTATAGCCTCTAGGAGAGCCAGAATTTCTTCTTTGTTTTTAATGTCTTTACCTGCCGAGGTAAGTAGCCCCCTCTGTTGGTAGATGGCCCCATGGATATGGGCTGTAGCGAAAGCATAGCGGCTATCAGTGTAAATGTTGATCGCCTTACCTTCAGCCAACCGCAGGGCTTGGGTTAGCGCCAGAAGTTCAGCCCTCTGAGCCGAAGTTCCTTCTGGAAGACTGCTCGCCCAAATTACCTGTTTTCCATCTACCACTGCCGCTCCTGCTCTTCTTCTTCCCTCCACCACAAAGCTGCTACCATCTGTGTACCAGGCAGGCACACCTGGCCAAGGCTGATCAGTCAGATCCCTCCTCGTTCCAGTTTCTTCAGCCAGGACATCAGCACATTGATGTACAGGAGTGGAGTCGTCCACCAAGGGGAGGAGGGTGGCAGGATTGAGGATGGCAGGTGGAGCAAAAGTTACTTGATCATTTAGCAACAAACTCTGGTAGTGGGTCATCCGGGCATTAGTCATCCACCGGTCAGGGGGCTGTCATACAATACTCTCCAGAGCATGGGGAGCGATTATAGTCACATGCTGACCCAGAGTAAGCTTGTCAGCGTCTTTAACAAGCAGGGCTACTGCAGCAATGGCTTTCAGGCAGGAGGGCCAACCGCTGGCGACTGGGTCGAGCTTTTTAGATAGGTAGGCCACTGGCCGCTTCCAGGGCCCCAGAGTCTGAGTCAAGACCCCGCGGGCTACTCCAGCCCGCTCATCAACATATAGGGTAAAAGGCTTAGTCAAATCTGGCAAGGCCAGAGCGGGGGCTGCAAGCAGGGCTGCCTTTATGCTGTCAAAGGCTTTTTGGTGTTCCTCAGTCCAGGTGAATGGGACTTTTTCCTTAGTAAGTGGATATAGAGGGGCCGCCAGTGTTGCGAACCCTGGTATCCAGAGTCTGCAAAAGCCCGCCGTCCCCAGAAACTCACGTACTTGGCGCGGGGTGGTAGGGGTTGGGATCAGCATCACAGTCTTTTTTCTGGCCTCAGTGAGCCACCGCTTTCCTTCTCGGAGGGTGTATCCTAGGTAGGTCACCGCAGTGCGACATAGCTGAGCTTTCTTGGCCGATACCCGGTACCCCAACTCACCCAGTTCATTCAGGAGCTTCTTGGTTCCTTCAAGGCACAGTTCCTGAGTTGAGGCTGCAACCAGTAAGTCATCTACATACTGTAAGAGAGAAATCTGAGGGTTTTGTGCTCTAAAAGGCGCAAGGTCACGGTGGAGCGCTTCGTCAAAAAGAGTAGGGGAGTTCTTGAATCCTTGGGGCAACCTCGTCCAGGTTAGCTGGCCCGTGTGTCCTCCTTCTGGGTCCCTCCACTCAAAAGCGAACAGTGGCTGGCTATTAGGGTATAATCGAAGGCAGAAAAAGGCATCTTTTAAGTCTAGGACAGTGTACCAAGTCCTCTCTGGCGGGAGGGAACTTAGTAGGTTGTAAGGATTTGGAACGGTAGGGTGAATGTCCTGCACCCTCTTGTTACTTCTCTCAAATCTTGCACTGGTCGATAATCATTAGTCCCAGGCTTCCGTACTGGCAGGAGAGGTGTGTTCCAAGGGGATTGGCAAGGCATTAGAATTCCTTGCTTTAACAGTCTCTGAATATGTGGCCGGATGCCTTCTTTAGCTTCCTTACTCATAGGGTATTGTCTGACCGAGACGGGGGAGGCACTGGCTTTTAATTCTACCACGACCGGTGGTACTTGTTTGGCTAATCCCATCCCTGCCTGCTCAGCCCAGGCTCCAGAAAAAGCGGATAGCCATTCAGGTCCTGGCAATTGTTTGGGACCCTGCTCATGGAGGCGATACTCTTCTTCTAAATTTAAAACCAAACACGCTATAGGGATCTCTCCCCAGGTAACTTCTGGTCCCTTTGAGGTGAACTGAACTTGAGCCTTAAGTTTGGTCAACAAGTCTCGTCCCAGAAGGGGTGCAGGGCACTGAGGAATTACAACAAAAGAGTGAGTTACTTGACTTTTTCCTATTTCTAAAACTTGCTTAGTGGTCCAGGGGTAAAATTTACTGCCAGTGGCTCCCATCACCATAGTCTTTTTGTTTCCTAGTCGTCCTAACGGTTTAGTCAAGACTGAATGCTCTGCTCCTGTGTCTATTAAAAAATTGACAGGAGTCCCCTCCACTGAAAGTGTTACCCTAGGCTCGGGGAGGGGGTCCGAGCCCCGACTCCCCTAGTCTTCTTCCATAGTCAACACCTTGGGTCCTCTTGGCTTCTTTTTGGGGCAATTTCTGGCCCAATGTCCTTTCTCTTTACAGTATGCACACTGGTCTTTTTCAAGTGGAAGTCTCTGTTCTCCTGGAAGTCTCTGTTCTCCTGGAGGTCTTCTTGCCCTGTTGCCCAGGTACCCTGACTGTCCTTTTTCTGACTTTTTTCACCTACTACTGTGGCCAAAATTCTAGTTAAGTTTCTCTCCTGGCGGCGATCATGCCGATTTTCTCTCTCTTCGATCTCTTTCTTTTCTCTCTCTTGCTTCTCTTCCTCTGTCTCCCTCTTGTGATACACTTTCTCAGCTTCCTTCACTAAATCCTGTAAAGTATAATCTTGGAGCCCCTCTAGTCTCTGTAACCTTTTCTTGATATCAGAGGCGGACTGACCAATGAAAGCCATAGCCACGGCCGCTTTTTGACCCTCTGAAGAGGGATCAAACGGTGTATACCTCCTGTAAGCCTCCATTAGTCGTTCTAAGAAAACAGAGGGCGGCTCCACTGGACCCTGAAGGACCTCTCTTACCTTGGCCAAATTAGTAGGTCGCCGTGCGGCCCCTTTGAGCCCCGCCACTAGAGTCCGGCGGTAGACCGTGAGACGCTCCCTACCTTCCACAGTGTTGTAGTCCCAATTAGGACGGGTCAAGGGGAAGGATTCATTTATAAGATTGGGGAGATTAGTGGGGGTCCCATCTTGTCCTAGGACATTCTTCCTGGCTTCCAGCAGGATCCTTTCTCTCTCCTCCGTGGTGAAGAGGACCTGCAAAAGTTGCTGGCAATCATCCCAAGTGGGTTGATGGGAGAACATAAGTGATTCAAGGAGCCCAATAAGCCCAGAGGGGTTTTCTGAGAAAGGAGGGTGGTTAGTTTTCCAATTATATAAATCAGAAGAGGAAAAAGGCCAGAACTGTAAAGGAATGAGATCATTAGGTCCTGGCGCTGGCCCTCCCACATGTGCTCTAAGTGGCAAGGCGACTGTTGAATCCGGCCCCCCTTCCTCCCCAGGGCTTCGGCCTCGGCGGCTCCTAGTTCCCCCCGCCGGTCCCTGAGCCCCTCTTGCTATTGGTCCCTGTGGCGGGGCAGCCGCAGGCGGCTGCTGGGGCAGGGGGTAAGGGGGAGGTTGGGAGTCCATCCAGAGGAGGTCGTCAACCTCTGGATAAATCTTGGGGGGTGCTGAGGGACCGGATTTTCCGGCTGCATCGGACTAGACAATCGCGACCGTCAGTTTCGAAGGATTTGGAATCCAAGGCTTGACCCACGGAGGTGGGAACTGAACAAGATTCTGCCAAGTCACAATGTAGGGGATCTGATCAGGGTGACCTCCTTCTTCCTGAAAAACAATTTGCCTGACGGCGGCGATTAGTGACAAATCAAAAGCACCTTCTGGTGGCCAGCCCACTCCAAATGTCGGCCACTCGGAGGTGCAGAAGGTCTGCCAAGGACCTTTTCTAACCTCCACAGACTGGTTGTGAGCTCTGACCTTCACCTCTCCCCAATGCTCCAGAGTTAGAGACAGGGGAGAGGAGGCAGATTGTCCCATTTCTAGAATAATAGCAGACACAACGAGAGTAGACACGAGACTGAGACAAAAAAGAAACCAAAAACGGCGGCGACTTCGCGTCAACCTCAGGCAACTCAAAGAATCAGATGGCCTCTCCAAGGCCGGCCGATTGAGACCTTCCACCAAGGTGATGGTCTCTTGGCCTTCAGAGGGGTCCACCAGGCGTCGCTGGTCCTCCCCTGTTCCGCCTGGGACGTAACCCAGGGTGAACGGACGGTGGACACCTGGACACGTCTATCCTTATCCACCCCACGTTCCCTCTCGGAGCGCAGTCTCACTGAGCAAAACCGAAACTGCGATCGCACCAGATGTGGAAACAGAACACAGACACCAGACCAAGACAAAACAGAAAATCTTACCTTTAAGTGGGTCTAGGACTTCTGGGTGGTCGCGCAAATCCCGGACGAGCCCCCAAATGAAAAACCCCCGGAGGGAGACCCTCACTCAAGTCTCGGGACAGCCGCGAACCCAAGAAGACACTGAGACCGAACTCAGAATATAGGAAGGAAGATTTAATAAGCAGCCACAACGAGAAAGCACATGAACCAGAGCTCTGGGGACGAAACTCATACACCAAGCATGGTGTAGAGGAGGATCGACGATGGCTCAAAATTTTTACAGGCTTATATAGGAAAAAACCAGGGGGGAAGCAGGGCGGGGAAAGTACAAGTTTGCGTAACTGAGGGTTTTTGCCAAGGGAGTTTTACGTAACCATGGGGTCGTGTCCTATATTTGGCAATGTACCCGATCTATTGGAACATTCAGAGGTTTGTTCCAAGAAACCCTTATCTCAAAAATGTCCCTGGCACAGTCCTCAGTTGGGAGGGGTTGGACTCTGGGGTGAAGAGTTCAGGTCTTCAGTTGGGAGGGGTTGGACTCTGGGGTGAAGAGTTCAGGTGGCCAGTAATTTTCCACCTTCAGTCCTACAGTGTGAATTTCTCATTTTTCGACTTTTTCAGGCTATCTCACCCTATTGCAGGTCCTACAAGTGTGAATTTCTTATTTTTTGACTTTTTCAGGGTTTCTCACCATATTCCAGCTCCTACACTGTCATTTTCTCATTTTTCGACATTTTCAGGGTTTATCACTATATTCAGGTCCTACAGGGTGATTTTCTCATTTTAAGAATTTTTCTGTGTTTCCAAACATATTCTGAGTCATAGTGCGTGATTTGATCATTTTTCGACCATTTCAGGGTTTCTCACCATATTCCAAGTCCTACAGTGTGATTTTCTCATTTTTCACTTTTTCAGGGATTCTCATCATATTCCAGGTCCTACAGTTTGATTTTCTCATTTTTCGACTTTATCAGGGTTTCTCACCATACCCCAAGTCCTACAGTGTGATTTTCTCATTTTAAGACTTTTTCAGGGTTTCTCACCATATTCCAGGTCCTAGAGTGTGAATTTCTCATTTTTCAACTTTTTCAAAATTTCTCACACTATTGCAGGTCCTACAAGTGTGAATTTCTTATTTTTTTATATTTTCAGTGTTTCCTACCATTTTCCAGGTCCTACAGAATGATTTTCTCATTTTAAGACTTTTTCAGAGTTTCTCACCATATTCCAGGTCCTGTGGCGTGATTTTCTCATTTTTCGACTTTTTCACGCTTTCTCACCATATTCCACTCCTACAGTGTGATTTTCTCATTTTTTTTAACTTTTTCAGGGTTTCTAACCATATTCCAAGTCCTACAGTGTGATGTTCTCATTTTTCGACTTTTTCAGGGTTTCTCATCATATTCCAAGTCCTAGAGTGTGATTTTCTCATTTTTTGACTTTTTCAGGGTTTCTCACCATATTGCAGATACTAAAAGTTTGATTTTCTTATTTTTCGACTGTTTCAGGGTTTCTCACCATATTCCAGGTCCTACTGGGTGATTTTCTCATTTTAAGATTTTTTCAGTGTTTCTCACCATAATCCAGGTACTACAGTGTGATTTTCTCATTTTTTTATTTTTTCAGGGTTTCTCATCATATTCCAAGTCCTAGAGTGTGTTTTCGCATTTTTCGACCTTTTCAGTGTTTCTCACCATATTCTGGGACCTAGTGCGTGATTTTCTCATTTTTCGACTTTTTCAGGGTTTCTCACCATATTCCAGGTCCTAGAGTGTTTTTTTTTTCCAATTTTTCTACTTTTTGAGAGTTTCTCCCCTTATTCCATGTACTAAGTGTGATTTTTCTCATTTTTTCACTTTTTCAGGGTTTCTCACCATATTCCAGGTCCTACAGTGTGATTTTCTCATTTTAAGACTTTTTCAGTGTTTCTCACCATATTCCAGGTCCTACATTGTGAATTTCTCATTTTTCAACTTTTTCAAGTTTTCTCACTCTATTGCACGTCCTACAAGTGTGATTTTCTTATTTTTTATATTTTCAGTGATTTTCACCATTTTCCAGGTCCTAAAGAATGATTTTCTCATTTTAAGTCTTTTTTAGTGTTTCTCACCATATTCCAGGTCCTACTGCGTGATTTTCTCATTTTTCGACTTTATCAGGGATTCTCACCATATCCCAAGTCCTACAGTGTGATTTTCTCATTTTAAGACTTTTTCAGTGTTTCTCAACATATTCCAGGTCCTACAGTGTGATTTTCTCATTTTTTGACTTTTTCAGGGTTTCTCACCATATTCCACTCCTACAGTGTGATTTTCTCATTTTTTAACTTTTTCAGGGTTTCTAACCATATTCCAAGTCCTACAGTGTGATTTTCTCATTTTTCGACTTTTTCAGTGTTTCTCATCATATTCCAAGTCCTAGAGTGTGATTTTCTCATTTTTCAACTTTTTCAGGTTTTCTCACCATATTGCAGGTACTACAAGTTTGATTTCCTTATTTTTCGACTGTTTCAGGGTTTCTCACCATATTCCAGGTCCTACTGGGTGATGTTCTCATTTTAAGACTTTTTCAGTGTTTCTCACCATAATCCAGGTACTACAGTGTGATTTTCTCATTTTTTGATTTTTTCAGGGTTTCTCATCATATTCCAAGTCCTAGAGTGTGTTTTCGCATTTTTCGAATTTTTCAGGGTTTCTCAACCTATTACAGGTCCTACAGTTTGATTTTCTCATTTTTCGACCTTTTCGGTGTTTCTCACCATATTCTGGGACCTAGTGCGTGATTTTTTCATTTTTCGACTTTTTCAGGGTTTCTCACCATATTCCAAGTCCTACAGTGTGATTGTCTCATTTTTTACTATTTCAGGGTTTCTCATCTTTTTCCAAGTCCTAGAGTGTTATTTTTCTAATTTTTCGACTTTTTGAGAGTTTCTCCCCTTATTCCATGTACTACAGTGTGATTTTTCTCATTTTTTCACTTTTCAGGGTTTCTCACCATATTACAGGTCCTACAGTGTGATTTTCTCATTTTAAGACTTTTTCTGGGTTTCTCACCATATTCCAGGTACTACAGTGTGATTTTCTCATTTTAATACTTTTTCAGTGTTTCTCACCAAATTCCAGGTCCGACTGTGTGATTTTATCATTTTTCGACTTTTTCAGGGTTTCTCACCATATTCCAAGTCCTACAGTGTGATTTTCTCATTTTTTCACTTTTTCAGGGTTTCTCATCATATTCCAAGTCCTACAGTTTGATTTTCTCATTTTTCGACTTTTTCAGGGTTTCTCACCATATTGCCAGTCCTACTGTGTGATTTTCTCATTTTTAGACTTTTTCAGTATTAATCACCATATTCCAGGTACTACAGTGTGATTTTCTCATTTTTTTTTACTTTTTCAGGGTTTCTCATCTTATTCCAAGTCCTAGAGTGTGATTTTCTCACTTTTTCGAATTTTTCAAGGTTTCTCACCATATTGCAGGTCCTACAAGTGTGATTTTCTTATTTTTCGGCTTTTTCAGGGTTTCTCAACATATTCCAGGTCCTAAAGTGTGATTTTCTCATTTTTTGAAATTTTCAGTTATCCTCACCATATTCCAGGTCCTACTGCGTGATTTTCTCATTTTTCGACTTTTTCAGGGTTTTTCACCATATTCCAAATCCTACAGTGTGATTTTCTCATTTTTCGACTTTTTCTGGTTTCTCATCATATTCCATGTCCTACAGTGTGATTTTCACATTTTAAGACTTTTTCAGTGTTTCTCACCATATTCCAGGTCCTACAGTGTGATTTTCTCATTTTTTGACTCTTTCAGTGTTCCTCACCATATTCCAGGTCCTACAGTGTGATTTTCCCCTTTTTTCGACTTTTTCAAGGTTTCTCACCATATTGCAGGTCCTACAAGTGTGATTTTCTTATTTTTCAACTCTTTCAGGGTTTCTCACCATGTTCCAGGTCCTACATTGTGATTTTCTCATTTTTTGACTTCTTCACTGTTCCTCACCATATTCCAGGTCCTACATTGTGAATTTCTCATTTTTCGACTCTTCAGGGTTTCTCACCCTATTGCAGGTCCTACAAGTGTGAATTTCTTATTTTTTGACTTTTTCAGGTTTTCTCATCATATTCCAAATCCTAGAATGTGTTTTCGCATTTTTCGAATTTTTCAGGGTTTCTCAACATATTACAGGTCCTACAGTTTGATTTTCTCATTTTTCGAACTTTTCAGTTTTTCTCACCATATCCTGGGACCTAGTGCGTGATTTTCTCATTTTTCGACTTTTTCAGGGTTTCTCACCATAATCCAGGTACTACAGTGTGATTTTCTCAATTTGTGACTTTGTCATGGATTCTCAACATATTCCAAGTCCTAGAGTGTGATTTTCGCATTTTTTGAATTTTTCAGGGTTTCTCACCATATTGCAGGTCCAACAGTGTGGTTTTCTCATTTTTTTACCTTTTCATGGATTCTCAACATATTCCAAGTCCTAGAGTGTGATTTTTTCATTTTTCGACTTTTTCAGGGTTTCTCACCATATTCTGGGACCTAGTGCATGATTTTCTCATTTTTCTCCTTTTTCAGGGTTTATCACCATATTCCAAGTTCTACAGTGTGATTTTCTCATTTTTTGACTTTTTCAGGGTTTCTTATCATATTCCAAGTCCTACAGTGTTATTTTCTCATTTTAAGATATTTTCAGTGTTTCTCACCATATTCCAGGTCCTATTGCATGATTTTCTCATTTTTCGACTTTTTCAGGGTTTCTTACCATATTCCAGGTCCAACAGTGTGGTTTTCTCATTTTTTGACTTTTTTCAAGTTTTGTCATCATATTCCAAGTCTTACAGTGTGATTTTCTCATTTTTTAATTTTTCTGTGTTTCTCATCTTATTCCAAGTCCTAGAATTTTATTTTTCTAATTTTTCGACTTTTTGAGATTTTCTCCCCTTATTCCATGTACTACCGTGTGATTATCTCATTTTTAGACTTTTTCAGGGTTTCTCACCATATTTGATGTCCTACAAGTGTTATTTTCTTATTTTTCGACCTTTTCAGTGTTTCTCACCATATTCCAGCTCAAACAGTGTATTTTTCTCATTTTTTTCACTTTTTCAGGGTTTCTTATCATATTCCAAGTCCTACAGTGTGATTTTCTCATTTTTTGACTTTTTCAGGGTTTCTCACCATATTCCAGGTCCTACAAGTGTGATTTTCTCATTTTTCGACTTTTTCAAGGTTTCTCACCATATTGCAGGTCCTACAAGTGTGATTTTCTTATTTTTCGACTCTTTCAGGGTTTCTCACCATATTCCAGGTCCTACTGGGTGATTTTTTCATCTTAAGACATTTCCAGTGTTTCTCACCATAATCCAGGTACTACAGTGTGATTTTCTCATTTTTTGATTTTTTCAGGCTTTCTCATCATATTCCAAGTCCTAGAGTGTGTTTTCGCATTTTTTCGAATTTTTCAGGGTTTCTCAACATATTACAGGTCCTACAGTATGTTTTTCTCATTTTTCGACCTTTTCAGTGTTTCTCACCATATTCTGGGACCTAGTGCATGATTTTTCTCATTTTTCGACTTTTTCAGTGTTTCTCACCATATTCTGGGACCTAGTGCGTGATTTTCTCATTTTTCTACTTTTTCAGGGTTTCTCACCATATTCCAAGTTCTACAGTGTGATTTTCTCATTTTTTGATTTTTTCAGGGATTCTTATCATATTCCAAGTCCTACAGTGTGATTTTCTCATTTTAAGACATTTTCAGTGTTTCTCACCATATTCCCTATCCTATTGCATGATTTTCTCATTTTTCGACTTTTTCAGGGTTTCTCACCATAGTCAAGGTCCTACAGTGTGATTTTCTCATTTTTCGACTTTTTCCGGGTTTCTCACCATATTGCAGGTCCTACAAGTGTGATTTTCTTATTTTTCGACTTTTTCAGGGTTTCTCACCATATTCCAGGTCCTAAAGTGTGACTTTCTCATTTTTTGACTTTTTCAGTTATCCTCACCATATTCCAGGTCCTACTGTGTGATTTTCTCATTTTTCGACTTTTTCAGGGTTTCTCACCATATTCTAAATCCTACAGTGTGATTTTCTCATTTTTCTACTTTTTCGGGTTTCTCATCATATTCCATGTCCTACAGTGTGATTTTCACATTTTAAGACTTTTTCAGTGTTTCTCACCATATTCCAGGTCCTACAGTGTGATTTTCTCATTTTTTGACTTTTTTCAGTGTTCCTCACCATATTCCAGGTCCTACAGTGTGATTTTCTCATTTCGACTTTTTCAAGGTTTCTCACCATATTGCAGGTCCTACAAGTGTGATTTTCTTATTTTTCGACTCTTTCAGGGTTTCTCACCATATTCCAGGTCCTACAGTGTCAAGTTCTCATTTTTAGACTTTTTCTGGGTTTCTCACCATATTGCTTGTCCTACAAGTGTATTTTCTTATTTTTCGACTTTTTCAGGGTTTCTCACCATATTCCAGGTCCTACATTGTGATTTTCTCATTTTTTGACTTCTTCAGTGTTCCTCACCATATTCCAGGTCCTACATTGTGAATTTCTTATTTTTTGACTTTTTCAGGGTTTCTCAACATATTCCAGCTCCTACAGTGTCATTTTCCTCATTTTTCGACATTTTCAGGGTTTATCACTATATTCAGGTCCTACAGTGTGATTTTCCTCTTTTTAAGACTTTTCTGTGTTTCTCACCATATTCTGAGTCTTACTTCGTGATTTTCTCATTTTTCGACATTTTCAGGGTTTCTCACCATATTCCAAGTCCTCCAGTATGATATTCTAATTTTCTGACTTTTTCTAGGTTTCTCATCATATTCCATGTCCCTGAGTGTGATTTTCCTCATTTTTGAACTTTTTCAGGGTTTCTCACAATATTGCAGGTACTACAAGTTTGATTTTCTTATTTTTCGACTGTTTCAGGGTTTCTCACCATATCCCAGGTCCTACTGTGTGATTTTCTCATTTTAAGACTTTTTCTGCGTTTCTCACCATAATCCAGGTACTACAGTGTGATTTTCTCATTTTTTGACTTTTTCATGGATTCTCAACATATTCCAAGTCCTAGAGTGTGATTTTTTGCATTTTTTGAATTTTTCAGGGTTTCTCACCATATTGCAGGTACTACAAGTTTGATATTCTTATTTTTTGTCTGTTTCAGGGTTTCTCACCATATCCCAGGTCCTCCTGTGTGATTTTCTCATTTTAAGACTTTTTCAGTGTTTCTCACCATATTCCAAGTACTACACTGTGATTTTCTCATTTTTTTACTTTTTCAGGGTTTCTCTTTATATTCGAAAGTCCTAGGGTGTGATTTTCGCATTTTTCGAATTTTTCAGGGATTCTCAGCATATTCCAGGTCCTACAGTTTGATTTTCTCATTTTTTGACTTTATCAGGGATTCTCACCATATCCTAAGTCCTACAGTGTGATTTTCTCATTTTAAGGCTTTTTCAGTGTTTCTCAACATATTCCAGGTCCTACACTGTGATTTTCTCATTTTTCGACTTTTTCAGGGTTTCTCACCATATTCCACTCCTATAGTGTGATTTTCCTCATTTTTAACTTTTTCAGGGTTTCTAACCATATTCCAATTCCTACAGTGTGATTTTCTCATTTTTCGACTTTTTCAGGGTTTCTCATCATATTCCAAGTCCTAGAGTGTGATTTTTTCATTTTTCGACTTTTTCAGGTTTTCTCACCATATTGCAGGTACTACAAGTTTGATTTTCTTATTTTTCGGCTGTTTCAGGGTTTCTCACCATATTCCAGTTCCTACTGGGTGATGTTCTCATTTTAAGACTTTTCAGTGTTTCTCACCATAATCCAGGTAACATTGTGTTTTTCTCATTTTCTATTTTTTCAGGGTTTCTCATCATATTCCAAATCCTAGAATGTGTTTTTGCATTTTTCGAATTTTTCAGAGTTTCTCAACATATTACAGGTCCTACAGTTTGATTTTCTCATTTTTCGACCATTTCAGTGTTTCTCACCATATTCTGGGACCTAGTGCGTGATTTTCTCATTTTTCGACTTTTTCAGGGTTTCTCACCATAATCCAGGTACTACAGTGTGATTTTCTCATTTTTTGAATTTTTCATGGATTCTCAACATATTCCAAGTCCTAGAGTGTGATTTTCGCATTTTTTGAATTTTTCAGGGTTTCTCACCATATTGCAGGTCCAACAGTGTGGTTTTCTCATTTTTTGACTTTTTCATGGATTCTCAACATATTCCAAGTCCTAGAGTGTGATTTTTTCATTTTTCGACTTTTTCAGGGTTTCTCACCATATTCTGGACCTAGTGCATGATTTTCTCATTTTTCGACTTTTTCAGGGTTTATCACCATATTCCAAGTTCTACAGTGTGATTTTCTCATTTTTGACTTTTTCAGGGTTTCTTATCATATTCCAAGTCCTACAGTGTTATTTTCTCATTTTAAGATATTTTCAGTGTTTCTCACCATATTCCCAGGTCCTATTGCATGATATTCACATTTTTCGACTTTTTCAGGGTTTCTTATCATATTCCAGGTCCAACAGTGTGGTTTTCTCATTTTTTGACTTTTTTCAAGTTTTGTCATCATATTCCAAGTCCTACAGTGTGATTTTCTCATTTTTTACTTTTTCTGTGTTTCTCATCTTATTCCAAGTCCTAGAATTTTATTTTTCTAATTTTTCATCTTTTTGAGATTTTCTCCCCTTATTCCATGTACTACAGTGTGATTTTCTCATTTTTAGACTTTTTCAGGGTTTCTCAACATATTTGATGTCCTACAAGTGTTATTTTCTTATTTTTCGACCTTTTCAGTGTTTCTCACCATAATCCAGCTCATACAGTGTACTTTTCTCATTTTTTTCACTTTTTAAGGGTTTCTCATCATATTCCAAGTCCTACAGTGTGATTTTCTCATTTTTCGACTTTTTCAGGGTTTCTCACCATATTGCAAGTTCTACAAGTTTGATATCCCTTTTTTTTTTTTTTCGACTGTTTCAGGGTTTCTCACCATATTGCCGGTCCTACTGTGTGATTTTCTCATTTTTAGACTTTTTCAGTATTTCTCACCATATTCCAGGTACTACAGTGTGATTTTCTCATTTTTTTACTTTTTCAGGGTTTCTCATCATATTCCAAGTCCCAGAGTGGGATTTTCGCACTATTTCGAATTTTTCAGGGATTCTCAACATATTCCAGGTCTTACAGTTTGATTATATCTTTTTCGACTTTATCAGGCTTTCTCACCATATCGGAAGTCCTACAGTGTGATTTTCTTATTTTAAGACTTTTTCAGTGTTTCTCAACATAATCCAGGTCCTATAATGTGATTTTCTCATTTTTCGACTTTTTCAGGGTTTCTCACCAATTCTGGGTCCCAATGCATGAACTTCTCATTTTTCGACCTTTTCAGGGTTTCTCACCATATTCCAAGTCCTAGAGTGTGATTTTCTAATTTTTTCGACTTTTTCAGTGTATCTCACAATATTCTAGGTCCTACAGTGTGATTTTCTCATTTTTAACTTTTTCAGGGTTTCTCAACATATTCCTGTTATACATTGTCATTTACTTATTTTTCGAATATTTCAGATTTTCTCAACATATTCCACTTCCTACAGTGTTATTTTCTCATTTTTCGACTTTTTCAGTGTTTCTCACCATGTTCCAGGTCCTACAGTGTGATTTTCTCATTTTTTGACTTTTTCAGGGATTCTCACCGTATTGCAGGTCCTACAAGTGTGATTTTCTTATTTTTTGATATTTCAGTGTTTCTCACCATTTTTCAGGTCCTACAGAATGATTTTCTCATTTTTTAACTTTTTCAGGGTTTTTCACCATATTCCAAGTCCTACAGTGTGATTTTCTCATTTTTCGACTTTTTCAGGGTTTCTCACCATATTCCATGTCCTACAGTGTGATTTTTCTCATTTTTTGACTTTTTCAGGGTTTCTCACCATATTGGAGGTCCTACAAGTGTGATTTTCTTATTTTTCGACTTTTCAGGGTTTCTCACCATATTCCAGGTCCTACAGTATGAATTTCTCATTTTTCGACTTTTTCAGGATTTCTCACCCTATTGCAGGTCCTACATGTGTGAATTTCTTATTTTTTGACTTTTTCAGGGTTTCTAACCATAGTCAAGGTCCTACAGTGTGATTTTCTCATTTTTCGACTTTTTCAGGGTTTCTCATCATATTCCAAGTCCTAGAGTGTGATTTTTTCATTTTTCGACTTTTTCAGGTTTTCTCACCATATTGCAGGTACTACAAGTTTGATTTTCTTATTTTTCGGCTGTTTCAGGGTTTCTCACCATATTCCAGTTCCTACTGGGTGATGTTCTCATTTTAAGACTTTTTCAGTGTTTCTCACCATAATCCAGGTAACATTGTGTTTTTCTCATTTTTGGAATTTTTCAGGGTTTCTCAACATATTCCAAGTCCTAGAGTGTGATATTTCTAATTTTTCGACTTTTTCAGAGTTTCTCACCATATTCCAGTTTCTACAGTGTTATTTTTCTAATTTTCGACTTTTTCAGAGTTGCTCACCATATTCCATCTTCTACAGTGTGATTTTCTCATTTTTTGACTTTTTCAGGGTTTCTCATCATATTCCAAGTCCTACAGTGTGATTTTCTCATTTTTTGACTTTTTCAGGGTTTCTCATCATATTCCAAGTCCTACAGTGTGATTTTCTCATTTTTCGACTTTTTCAGGGTTTCTCATCATATTCCAAGTCCTACAGTGTGATTTTCTCATTTTTTGACTTTTTCAGGGTTTCTCATCATATTCCAAGTCCTACAGTGTGATTTTCTCATTTTTTGACTTTTTCAGGTTTCTCATCATATTCCAAGTCCTACAGTGTTATTTTCTCATTTTTTGACTTTTTCAGTGTTTCTCACCATATTCCAGGTCCTACAGTGTGATTTTCTCATTTTTTGACTTTTTCAGGGTTTCTCACCATATTGGAGGTTCTACAAGTGTGATTTTCTTATTTTTCGACTTTTTCAAGGTTTCTCACCATATTCCAACTTCTACAGTGTATTTTTCTCATTTTTTGACTTTTTCACGGTTTCTCATCATATTCTAAATCCTACAGTCTGATTTTCTCATTTGGAATTTTTCAGCGTTTCTCAACATATTGCAGGTACTACAAGTTTGATTTTCTTATTTTTTGACTGTTTAAGTGTTTCTCACCATATTGCAGGTCCTACTGTGTGATTTTCATTTGAGACTTTTTCAGTGTTTCTCACCATATTCCAGCTACTACAGTGTGATTTTCTCATTTTTTGACTTTTTCAGGGTTTCTCATCATATTCCAAGTCCTAGAGTGTGATTTTTCTAATTTTTCGACTTTTCAGAGTTTCTCAACATATTCCAGGTTTTACAGTGTTATTTTTCTAATTTTTGACTTTTTCAGGGTTGCTCACCATTTTCCATCTTCTACAGTGTGATTTTCTCATTTTTCGACTTTTTCAGGGTTTCTCATCATATTCCAAGTCCTACAGTGTGATTTTCTCATTTTCGCCTTTTCCGAAATTCTCACCCTATTGGAGGTCCTACAAGTGTGAATTTCTTATTTTTTGGCTTTTTCAGGGTTTCTCACCATATTCCAGCTACTACATGTGATTTTCTCATTTTTTGACTTTTTCAGGGTTTCTTATCATATTCCAAGTCCTAGAGTGTGATTTTTCTAATTTTTCGACTTTTTCAGAGTTTCTCACCATATTCCAGGTTCCACAGTGTTATTTTTCTAATTTTTGACTTTTTCAGGGTTGCTCACCATATTCCATCTTCTACAGTGTGATTTTCTCATATTTTGACTTTTTCAGGTTTTCTCATCATATTCCAAGTCCTACAGTGTAATTTTCTCATATTTTGACTTTTTCAGGATTTCGCA
Source organism: Mus caroli (assembly GCF_978045245.1). Classification (NCBI taxonomy): domain Eukaryota; kingdom Metazoa; phylum Chordata; class Mammalia; order Rodentia; family Muridae; genus Mus; species Mus caroli. Next base: position 442 of record NW_028228239.1, on the reverse strand, counting down.
TCATATTCCAAATCTTACAGTGTGATTTTCTCATATTTTGACTTTTTCAGGGTTTCTCATCATATTCCAAGTCCTACAGTGTGATTTTCTCATTTTTTGACTTTTTCAGTGTTTCTCACCATATTCCAGGTCATACAGTGTGATTTTCTTATTTTTCGACTTTTTCAGGGTTTCTCACCATATTCCAAGTCCTACAGGGTGATTTTCTCATTTTTTGACTTTTTCAGAGTTTCTCACCATATTCCAAGTCCTACAGTGTGATTTTTTCATTTTTGGAATTTTTCAGGTTTTCTCATCATATTCCAAGTCCTAGAGTGTGATTTTATCCTTTTTGGACTTTTTCATGTTTTCTCACCATATTCCAGGTCCTACAGTGTGATTTTTCTCTTTTTTTGACTTTTCAGGGTTTCTCACCATATTCCAGATCCTACAGTGTGATTTA
>NW_028228238.1:0-26069 GCF_978045245.1 Mus caroli | reverse complement strand
AAACTTAGAATATAAGAAACGCACAGTGTAGTACATAGTATATGAGTGAGTTGCACTGAAAAACTTAGAATATAAGAAACGCACAGTGTAGTACATAGTATATGAGTGAGTTGCACTGAAAAACTTAGAATATAAGAAACGCACAGTGTAGTACATAGTATATGAGTGAGTTGCACTGAAAAAACTTAGAATATAAGAAAAACGCACAGTGTAGTACATAGTATATGAGTGAGTTGCACTGAAAAACTTAGAATATAAGAAACGCACAGTGTAGTACATAGTATATGAGTGAGTTGCACTGAAAAACTTAGAATATAAGAAACGCACAGTGTAGTACATAGTATATGAGTGAGTTGCACTGAAAAACTTAGAATATAAGAAACGCACAGTGTAGTACATAGTATATGAGTGAGTTGCACTGAAAAACTTAGAATATAAGAAACGCACAGTGTAGTACATAGTATATGAGTGAGTTGCACTGAAAAACTTAGAATATAAGAAACGCACAGTGTAGTACATAGTATATGAGTGAGTTGCACTGAAAAACTTAGAATATAAGAAACGCACAGTGTAGTACATAGTATATGAGTGAGTTGCACTGAAAAACTTAGAATATAAGAAACGCACAGTGTAGTACATAGTATATGAGTGAGTTGCACTGAAAAACTTAGAATATAAGAAACGCACAGTGTAGTACATAGTATATGAGTGAGTTGCACTGAAAAAACTTAGATATAAGAAACGCACAGTGTAGTACATAGTATATGAGTGAGTTGCACTGAAAAACTTAGAATATAAGAAACGCACAGTGTAGTACATAGTATATGAGTGAGTTGCACTGAAAAACTTAGACATTTACTGAAAAACCCGCATTACACGAAATGCACAGTGTAGTACATAGTATATGAGTGAGTTGCACTGAAAAACTTAGAATTTACTGAAAAACCCGCATTACACGAAATGCACAGTGTAGTACATAGTATATGAGTGAGTTGCACTGAAAAACTTAGAATATAAGAAACGCACAGTGTAGTACATAGTATATGAGTGAGTTGCACTGAAAAACTTAGAATATAAGAAACGCCAGTGTAGTACATAGTATATGAGTGAGTTGCACTGAAAAACTTAGAATATAAGAAACGCACAGTGTAGTACATAGTATATGAGTGAGTTGCACTGAAAAACTTAGAATATAAGAAACGCACAGTGTAGTACATAGTATATGAGTGAGTTGCACTGAAAAACTTAGAATTTACTGAAAAACCCGCATTACACGAAATGCACAGTGTAGTACATAGTATATGAGTGAGTTGCACTGAAAAACTTAGAATATAAGAAACGCACAGTGTAGTACATAGTATATGAGTGAGTTGCACTGAAAAACTTCGAATATAAGAAACGCACAGTGTAGTACATAGTATATGAGTGAGTTGCACTGAAAAACTTAGAATATAAGAAACGCACAGTGTAGTACATAGTATATGAGTGAGTTGCACTGAAAAACTTAGAATATAAGAAACGCACAGTGTAGTACATAGTATATGAGTGAGTTGCACTGAAAAACTTAGAATATAAGAAACGCACAGTGTAGTACATAGTATATGAGTGAGTTGCACTGAAAAACTTAGAATTTACTGAAAAACCCGCATTACACGAAATGCACAGTGTAGTACATAGTATATGAGTGAGTTGCACTGAAAAACTTAGAATATAAGAAACGCACAGTGTAGTACATAGTATATGAGTGAGTTGCACTGAAAAACTTAGAATATAAGAAACGCACAGTGTAGTACATAGTATATGAGTGAATTGCACTTAAAAAACTTAGAATATAAGAAACGCACAGTGTAGTACATAGTATATGAGTGAGTTGCACTGAAAAACTTAGAATATAAGAAACGCACAGTGTAGTACATAGTATATGAGTGAGTTGCACTGAAAAACTTCGAATATAAGAAACGCACAGTGTAGTACATAGTATATGAGTGAGTTGCACTGAAAAACTTAGAATATAAGAAACGCACAGTGTAGTACATAGTATATGAGTGAGTTGCACTGAAAAACTTAGAATTTACTGAAAAACCCGCATTACACGAAATGCACAGTGTAGTACATAGTATATGAGTGAGTTGCACTGAAAAACTTAGAATTTACTGAAAAACCCGCATTACACGAAATGCACAGTGTAGTACATAGTATATGAGTGAGTTGCACTGAAAAACTTAGAATATAAGAAACGCACAGTGTAGTACATAGTATATGAGTGAGTTGCACTGAAAAACTTAGAATATAAGAAACGCCAGTGTAGTACATAGTATATGAGTGAGTTGCACTGAAAAACTTAGAATATAAGAAACGCACAGTGTAGTACATAGTATATGAGTGAGTTGCACTGAAAAACTTAGAATATAAGAAACGCACAGTGTAGTACATAGTATATGAGTGAGTTGCACTGAAAAACTTAGAATTTACTGAAAAACCCGCATTACACGAAATGCACAGTGTAGTACATAGTATATGAGTGAGTTGCACTGAAAAACTTAGAATATAAGAAACGCACAGTGTAGTACATAGTATATGAGTGAGTTGCACTGAAAAACTTCGAATATAAGAAACGCACAGTGTAGTACATAGTATATGAGTGAGTTGCACTGAAAAACTTAGAATATAAGAAACGCACAGTGTAGTACATAGTATATGAGTGAGTTGCACTGAAAAACTTAGAATATAAGAAACGCACAGTGTAGTACATAGTATATGAGTGAGTTGCACTGAAAAACTTAGAATATAAGAAACGCACAGTGTAGTACATAGTATATGAGTGAGTTGCACTGAAAAACTTAGAATTTACTGAAAAACCCGCATTACACGAAATGCACAGTGTAGTACATAGTATATGAGTGAGTTGCACTGAAAAACTTAGAATATAAGAAACGCACAGTGTAGTACATAGTATATGAGTGAGTTGCACTGAAAAACTTAGAATATAAGAAACGCACAGTGTAGTACATAGTATATGAGTGAATTGCACTTAAAAAACTTAGAATATAAGAAACGCACAGTGTAGTACATAGTATATGAGTGAGTTGCACTGAAAAACTTAGAATATAAGAAACGCACAGTGTAGTACATAGTATATGAGTGAGTTGCACTGAAAAACTTAGAATATAAGAAACGCACAGTGTAGTACATAGTATATGAGTGAGTTGCACTGAAAAACTTAGAATATAAGAAACGCACAGTGTAGTACATAGTATATGAGTGAGTTGCACTGAAAAACTTAGAATATAAGAAACGCACAGTGTAGTACATAGTATATGAGTGAGTTGCACTGAAAAACTTAGAATATAAGAAACGCACAGTGTAGTACATAGTATATGAGTGAGTTGCACTGAAAAACTTAGAATATAAGAAACGCACAGTGTAGTACATAGTATATGAGTGAGTTGCACTGAAAAACTTAGAATATAAGAAACGCACAGTGTAGTACATAGTATATGAGTGAGTTGCACTGAAAAACTTAGAATATAAGAAACGCACAGTGTAGTACATAGTATATGAGTGAGTTGCACTGAAAAACTTAGAATATAAGAAACGCACAGTGTAGTACATAGTATATGAGTGAGTTGCACTGAAAAACTTAGAATATAAGAAACGCACAGTGTAGTACATAGTATATGAGTGAGTTGCACTCAAAAACTTAGAATATAAGAAACGCACAGTGTAGTACATAGTATATGAGTGAGTTGCACTGAAAAACTTAGAATATAAGAAACGCACAGTGTAGTACATAGTATATGAGTGAGTTGCACTGAAAAACTTAGAATATAAGAAACGCACAGTGTAGTACATAGTATATGAGTGAGTTGCACTGAAAAACTTAGAATATAAGAAACGCACAGTGTAGTACATAGTATATGAGTGAGTTGCACTGAAAAACTTAGAATATAAGAAACGCACAGTGTAGTACATAGTATATGAGTGAGTTGCACTGAAAAACTTAGAATATAAGAAACGCACAGTGTAGTACATAGTATATGAGTGAGTTGCACTCAAAAACTTAGAATATAAGAAACGCACAGTGTAGTACATAGTATATGAGTGAGTTGCACTGAAAAACTTAGAATATAAGAAACGCACAGTGTAGTACATAGTATATGAGTGAGTTGCACTGAAAAACTTAGAATATAAGAAACGCACAGTGTAGTACATAGTATATGAGTGAGTTGCACTGAAAAACTTAGAATATAAGAAACGCACAGTGTAGTACATAGTATATGAGTGAGTTGCACTGAAAAACTTAGAATATAAGAAACGCACAGTGTAGTACATAGTATATGAGTGAGTTGCACTGAAAAACTTAGAATATAAGAAACGCACAGTGTAGTACATAGTATATGAGTGAGTTGCACTGAAAAACTTAGAATATAAGAAACGCACATTGTAGTACATAGTATATGAGTGAGTTGCACTGAAAAACTTAGAATATAAGAAACGCACAGTGTAGTACATAGTATATGAGTGAGTTGCACTGAAAAACTTAGAATATAAGAAACGCACAGTGTAGTACATAGTATATGAGTGAGTTGCACTGAAAAACTTAGAATATAAGAAACGCACAGTGTAGTACATAGTATATGAGTGAGTTGCACTGAAAAACTTAGAATATAAGAAACGCACAGTGTAGTACATAGTATATGAGTGAGTTGCACTGAAAAACTTAGAATATAAGAAACGCACAGTGTAGTACATAGTATATGAGTGAGTTGCACTGAAAAACTTAGAATATAAGAAACGCACAGTGTAGTACATAGTATATGAGTGAGTTGCACTGAAAAACTTAGAATATAAGAAACGCACAGTGTAGTACATAGTATATGAGTGAGTTGCACTCAAAAACTTAGAATATAAGAAACGCACAGTGTAGTACATAGTATATGAGTGAGTTGCACTGAAAAACTTAGAATATAAGAAACGCACAGTGTAGTACATAGTATATGAGTGAGTTGCACTGAAAAACTTAGAATATAAGAAACGCACAGTGTAGTACATAGTATATGAGTGAGTTGCACTGAAAAACTTAGAATATAAGAAACGCACAGTGTAGTACATAGTATATGAGTGAGTTGCACTGAAAAACTTAGAATTTACTGAAAAACCCGCATTACACGAAATGCACAGTGTAGTACATAGTATATGAGTGAGTTGCACTGAAAAACTTAGAATTTACTGAAAACCCGCATTACACGAAATGCACAGTGTAGTACATAGTATATGAGTGAGTTGCACTGAAAAACTTAGAATATAAGAAACGCACAGTGTAGTACATAGTATATGAGTGAGTTGCACTGAAAAACTTAGAATATAAGAAACGCCAGTGTAGTACATAGTATATGAGTGAGTTGCACTGAAAAACTTAGAATATAAGAAACGCACAGTGTAGTACATAGTATATGAGTGAGTTGCACTGAAAAACTTAGAATATAAGAAACGCACAGTGTAGTACATAGTATATGAGTGAGTTGCACTGAAAAACTTAGAATTTACTGAAAAACCCGCATTACACGAAATGCACAGTGTAGTACATAGTATATGAGTGAGTTGCACTGAAAAACTTAGAATATAAGAAACGCACAGTGTAGTACATAGTATATGAGTGAGTTGCACTGAAAAACTTCGAATATAAGAAACGCACAGTGTAGTACATAGTATATGAGTGAGTTGCACTGAAAAACTTAGAATATAAGAAACGCACAGTGTAGTACATAGTATATGAGTGAGTTGCACTGAAAAACTTAGAATATAAGAAACGCACAGTGTAGTACATAGTATATGAGTGAGTTGCACTGAAAAACTTAGAATATAAGAAACGCACAGTGTAGTACATAGTATATGAGTGAGTTGCACTGAAAAACTTAGAATTTACTGAAAAACCCGCATTACACGAAATGCACAGTGTAGTACATAGTATATGAGTGAGTTGCACTGAAAAACTTAGAATATAAGAAACGCACAGTGTAGTACATAGTATATGAGTGAGTTGCACTGAAAAACTTAGAATATAAGAAACGCACAGTGTAGTACATAGTATATGAGTGAATTGCACTTAAAAAACTTAGAATATAAGAAACGCACAGTGTAGTACATAGTATATGAGTGAGTTGCACTGAAAAACTTAGAATATAAGAAACGCACAGTGTAGTACATAGTATATGAGTGAGTTGCACTGAAAAACTTCGAATATAAGAAACGCACAGTGTAGTACATAGTATATGAGTGAGTTGCACTGAAAAACTTAGAATATAAGAAACGCACAGTGTAGTACATAGTATATGAGTGAGTTGCACTGAAAAACTTAGAATTTACTGAAAAACCCGCATTACACGAAATGCACAGTGTAGTACATAGTATATGAGTGAGTTGCACTGAAAAACTTAGAATTTACTGAAAAACCCGCATTACACGAAATGCACAGTGTAGTACATAGTATATGAGTGAGTTGCACTGAAAAACTTAGAATATAAGAAACGCACAGTGTAGTACATAGTATATGAGTGAGTTGCACTGAAAAACTTAGAATATAAGAAACGCCAGTGTAGTACATAGTATATGAGTGAGTTGCACTGAAAAACTTAGAATATAAGAAACGCACAGTGTAGTACATAGTATATGAGTGAGTTGCACTGAAAAACTTAGAATATAAGAAACGCACAGTGTAGTACATAGTATATGAGTGAGTTGCACTGAAAAACTTAGAATTTACTGAAAAACCCGCATTACACGAAATGCACAGTGTAGTACATAGTATATGAGTGAGTTGCACTGAAAAACTTAGAATATAAGAAACGCACAGTGTAGTACATAGTATATGAGTGAGTTGCACTGAAAAACTTCGAATATAAGAAACGCACAGTGTAGTACATAGTATATGAGTGAGTTGCACTGAAAAACTTAGAATATAAGAAACGCACAGTGTAGTACATAGTATATGAGTGAGTTGCACTGAAAAACTTAGAATATAAGAAACGCACAGTGTAGTACATAGTATATGAGTGAGTTGCACTGAAAAACTTAGAATATAAGAAACGCACAGTGTAGTACATAGTATATGAGTGAGTTGCACTGAAAAACTTAGAATTTACTGAAAAACCCGCATTACACGAAATGCACAGTGTAGTACATAGTATATGAGTGAGTTGCACTGAAAAACTTAGAATATAAGAAACGCACAGTGTAGTACATAGTATATGAGTGAGTTGCACTGAAAAACTTAGAATATAAGAAACGCACAGTGTAGTACATAGTATATGAGTGAGTTGCACTTAAAAAACTTAGAATATAAGAAACGCACAGTGTAGTACATAGTATATGAGTGAGTTGCACTGAAAAACTTAGAATATAAGAAACGCACAGTGTAGTACATAGTATATGAGTGAGTTGCACTGAAAAACTTCGAATATAAGAAACGCACAGTGTAGTACATAGTATATGAGTGAGTTGCACTGAAAAACTTAGAATATAAGAAACGCACAGTGTAGTACATAGTATATGAGTGAGTTGCACTGAAAAACTTAGAATATAAGAAACGCACAGTGTAGTACATAGTATATGAGTGAGTTGCACTGAAAAACTTAGAATATAAGAAACGCACAGTGTAGTACATAGTATATGAGTGAGTTGCACTCAAAAACTTAGAATATAAGAAACGCACAGTGTAGTACATAGTATATGAGTGAGTTGCACTGAAAAACTTAGAATATAAGAAACGCACAGTGTAGTACATAGTATATGAGTGAGTTGCACTGAAAAACTTAGAATATAAGAAACGCACAGTGTAGTACATAGTATATGAGTGAGTTGCACTCAAAAACTTAGAATATAAGAAACGCACAGTGTAGTACATAGTATATGAGTGAGTTGCACTGAAAAACTTAGAATATAAGAAACGCACAGTGTAGTACATAGTATATGAGTGAGTTGCACTGAAAAACTTAGAATATAAGAAACGCACAGTGTAGTACATAGTATATGAGTGAGTTGCACTGAAAAACTTAGAATATAAGAAACGCACAGTGTAGTACATAGTATATGAGTGAGTTGCACTGAAAAACTTAGAATATAAGAAACGCACAGTGTAGTACATAGTATATGAGTGAGTTGCACTGAAAAACTTAGAATATAAGAAACGCACAGTGTAGTACATAGTATATGAGTGAGTTGCACTGAAAAACTTAGAATATAAGAAACGCACAGTGTAGTACATAGTATATGAGTGAGTTGCACTGAAAAACTTAGAATATAAGAAACGCACAGTGTAGTACATAGTATATGAGTGAGTTGCACTGAAAAACTTAGAATATAAGAAACGCACGTGTAGTACATAGTATATGAGTGAGTTGCACTGAAAAACTTAGAATATAAGAAACGCACAGTGTAGTACATAGTATATGAGTGAGTTGCACTGAAAAACTTAGAATTTACTGAAAAACCCGCATTACACGAAATGCACAGTGTAGTACATAGTATATGAGTGAGTTGCACTGAAAAACTTAGAATATAAGAAACGCACAGTGTAGTACATAGTATATGAGTGAGTTGCACTGAAAAACTTAGAATATAAGAAACGCACAGTGTAGTACATAGTATATGAGTGAGTTGCACTGAAAAACTTAGAATATAAGAAACGCACAGTGTAGTACATAGTATATGAGTGAGTTGCACTGAAAAACTTAGAATATAAGAAACGCACAGTGTAGTACATAGTATATGAGTGAGTTGCACTGAAAAACTAAGAATTTAATGAAAAACCCGCATTACAGGAAATGCACAGTGTAGTACATAGTATATGAGTGAGTTGCACTGAAAAACTTAGAATTTACTGAAAAACCCGCATTACACGAAATGCACAGTGTAGTACATAGTATATGAGTGAGTTGCACTGAAAAACTTAGAATATAAGAAACGCACAGTGTAGTACATAGTATATGAGTGAGTTGCACTGAAAAACTTAGAATATAAGAAACGCACAGTGTAGTACATAGTATATGAGTGAGTTGCACTGAAAAACTTAGAATATAAGAAACGCACAGTGTAGTACATAGTATATGAGTGAGTTGCACTGAAAAACTTAGAATATAAGAAACGCACAGTGTAGTACATAGTATATGAGTGAGTTGCACTGAAAAACTTAGAATTTACTGAAAAACCCCCATTACACGAAATGCACAGTGTAGTACATAGTATATGAGTGAGTTGCACTGAAAAACTTAGAATATAAGAAACGCACAGTGTAGTACATAGTATATGAGTGAGTTGCACTGAAAAACTTAGAATATAAGAAACGCACAGTGTAGTACATAGTATATGAGTGAGTTGCACTGAAAAACTTAGAATATAAGAAACGCACAGTGTAGTACATAGTATATGAGTGAGTTGCACTGAAAAACTTAGAATATAAGAAACGCACAGTGTAGTACATAGTATATGAGTGAGTTGCACTGAAAAACTTAGAATATAAGAAACGCACAGTGTAGTACATAGTATATGAGTGAGTTGCACTCAAAAACTTAGAATATAAGAAACGCACAGTGTAGTACATAGTATATGAGTGAGTTGCACTGAAAAACTTAGAATATAAGAAACGCACAGTGTAGTACATAGTATATGAGTGAGTTGCACTGAAAAACTTAGAATATAAGAAACGCACAGTGTAGTACATAGTATATGAGTGAGTTGCACTGAAAAACTTAGAATATAAGAAACGCACAGTGTAGTACATAGTATATGAGTGAGTTGCACTGAAAAACTTAGAATTTACTGAAAAACCCGCATTACACGAAATGCACAGTGTAGTACATAGTATATGAGTGAGTTGCACTGAAAAACTTAGAATTTACTGAAAAACCCGCATTACACGAAATGCACAGTGTAGTACATAGTATATGAGTGAGTTGCACTGAAAAACTTAGAATATAAGAAACGCACAGTGTAGTACATAGTATATGAGTGAGTTGCACTGAAAAACTTAGAATATAAGAAACGCCAGTGTAGTACATAGTATATGAGTGAGTTGCACTGAAAAACTTAGAATATAAGAAACGCACAGTGTAGTACATAGTATATGAGTGAGTTGCACTGAAAAACTTAGAATATAAGAAACGCACAGTGTAGTACATAGTATATGAGTGAGTTGCACTGAAAAACTTAGAATTTACTGAAAAACCCGCATTACACGAAATGCACAGTGTAGTACATAGTATATGAGTGAGTTGCACTGAAAAACTTAGAATATAAGAAACGCACAGTGTAGTACATAGTATATGAGTGAGTTGCACTGAAAAACTTCGAATATAAGAAACGCACAGTGTAGTACATAGTATATGAGTGAGTTGCACTGAAAAACTTAGAATATAAGAAACGCACAGTGTAGTACATAGTATATGAGTGAGTTGCACTGAAAAACTTAGAATATAAGAAACGCACAGTGTAGTACATAGTATATGAGTGAGTTGCACTGAAAAACTTAGAATTTACTGAAAAACCCCCATTACACGAAATGCACAGTGTAGTACATAGTATATGAGTGAGTTGCACTGAAAAACTTAGAATATAAGAAACGCACAGTGTAGTACATAGTATATGAGTGAGTTGCACTGAAAAACTTAGAATATAAGAAACGCACAGTGTAGTACATAGTATATGAGTGAGTTGCACTGAAAAACTTAGAATATAAGAAACGCACAGTGTAGTACATAGTATATGAGTGAGTTGCACTGAAAAACTTAGAATATAAGAAACGCACAGTGTAGTACATAGTATATGAGTGAGTTGCACTGAAAAACTTAGAATATAAGAAACGCACAGTGTAGTACATAGTATATGAGTGAGTTGCACTGAAAAACTTAGAATATAAGAAACGCACAGTGTAGTACATAGTATATGAGTGAGTTGCACTGAAAAACTTAGAATATAAGAAACGCACAGTGTAGTACATAGTATATGAGTGAGTTGCACTGAAAAACTTAGAATATAAGAAACGCACAGTGTAGTACATAGTATATGAGTGAGTTGCACTGAAAAACTTAGAATTTACTGAAAAACCCGCATTACACGAAATGCACAGTGTAGTACATAGTATATGAGTGAGTTGCACTGAAAAACTTAGAATATAAGAAACGCACAGTGTAGTACATAGTATATGAGTGAGTTGCACTGAAAAACTTAGAATATAAGAAACGCACAGTGTAGTACATAGTATATGAGTGAGTTGCACTGAAAAACTTAGAATATAAGAAACGCACAGTGTAGTACATAGTATATGAGTGAGTTGCACTGAAAAACTTAGAATATAAGAAACGCACAGTGTAGTACATAGTATATGAGTGAGTTGCACTGAAAAACTTAGAATATAAGAAACGCACAGTGTAGTACATAGTATATGAGTGAGTTGCACTGAAAAACTTAGAATATAAGAAACGCACAGTGTAGTACATAGTATATGAGTGAGTTGCACTGAAAAACTTAGAATATAAGAAACGCACAGTGTAGTACATAGTATATGAGTGAGTTGCACTGAAAAACTTAGAATATAAGAAACGCACAGTGTAGTACATAGTATATGAGTGAGTTGCACTGAAAAACTTAGAATATAAGAAACGCACAGTGTAGTACATTGTATATGAGTGAGTTGCACTGAAAAACTTAGAATATAAGAAACGCACATTGTAGTACATAGTATATGAGTGAGTTGCACTGAAAAACTTAGAATATAAGAAACGCACAGTGTAGTACATAGTATATGAGTGAGTTGCACTGAAAAACTTAGAATATAAGAAACGCACAGTGTAGTACATAGTATATGAGTGAGTTGCACTGAAAAACTTAGAATATAAGAAACGCACAGTGTAGTACATAGTATATGAGTGAGTTGCACTGAAAAACTTAGAATATAAGAAACGCACAGTGTAGTACATAGTATATGAGTGAGTTGCACTGAAAAACTTAGAATATAAGAAACGCACAGTGTAGTACATAGTATATGAGTGAGTTGCACTGAAAAACTTAGAATTTACTGAAAAACCCGCATTACACGAAATGCACAGTGTAGTACATAGTATATGAGTGAGTTGCACTGAAAAACTTAGAATATAAGAAACGCACAGTGTAGTACATAGTATATGAGTGAGTTGCACTGAAAAACTTAGAATATAAGAAACGCACAGTGTAGTACATAGTATATGAGTGAGTTGCACTGAAAAACTTAGAATATAAGAAACGCACAGTGTAGTACATAGTATATGAGTGAGTTGCACTGAAAAACTTAGAATATAAGAAACGCACAGTGTAGTACATAGTATATGAGTGAGTTGCACTGAAAAACTTAGAATATAAGAAACGCACAGTGTAGTACATAGTATATGAGTGAGTTGCACTGAAAAACTTAGAATATAAGAAACGCACAGTGTAGTACATAGTATATGAGTGAGTTGCACTCAAAAACTTAGAATATAAGAAACGCACAGTGTAGTACATAGTATATGAGTGAGTTGCACTGAAAAACTTAGAATATAAGAAACGCACAGTGTAGTACATAGTATATGAGTGAGTTGCACTGAAAAACTTAGAATATAAGAAACGCACAGTGTAGTACATAGTATATGAGTGAGTTGCACTGAAAAACTTAGAATATAAGAAACGCACAGTGTAGTACATAGTATATGAGTGAGTTGCACTGAAAAACTTAGAATTTACTGAAAAACCCGCATTACACGAAATGCACAGTGTAGTACATAGTATATGAGTGAGTTGCACTGAAAAACTTAGAATTTACTGAAAAACCCGCATTACACGAAATGCACAGTGTAGTACATAGTATATGAGTGAGTTGCACTGAAAAACTTAGAATATAAGAAACGCACAGTGTAGTACATAGTATATGAGTGAGTTGCACTGAAAAACTTAGAATATAAGAAACGCCAGTGTAGTACATAGTATATGAGTGAGTTGCACTGAAAAACTTAGAATATAAGAAACGCACAGTGTAGTACATAGTATATGAGTGAGTTGCACTGAAAAACTTAGAATATAAGAAACGCACAGTGTAGTACATAGTATATGAGTGAGTTGCACTGAAAAACTTAGAATTTACTGAAAAACCCGCATTACACGAAATGCACAGTGTAGTACATAGTATATGAGTGAGTTGCACTGAAAAACTTAGAATATAAGAAACGCACAGTGTAGTACATAGTATATGAGTGAGTTGCACTGAAAAACTTAGAATATAAGAAACGCACAGTGTAGTACATAGTATATGAGTGAGTTGCACTGAAAAACTTAGAATATAAGAAACGCACAGTGTAGTACATAGTATATGAGTGAGTTGCACTGAAAAACTTAGAATATAAGAAACGCACAGTGTAGTACATAGTATATGAGTGAGTTGCACTGAAAAACTTAGAATATAAGAAACGCACAGTGTAGTACATAGTATATGAGTGAGTTGCACTGAAAAACTTAGAATTTACTGAAAAACCCGCATTACACGAAATGCACAGTGTAGTACATAGTATATGAGTGAGTTGCACTGAAAAACTTAGAATATAAGAAACGCACAGTGTAGTACATAGTATATGAGTGAGTTGCACTGAAAAACTTAGAATATAAGAAACGCACAGTGTAGTACATAGTATATGAGTGAATTGCACTTAAAAAACTTAGAATATAAGAAACGCACAGTGTAGTACATAGTATATGAGTGAGTTGCACTGAAAAACTTAGAATATAAGAAACGCACAGTGTAGTACATAGTATATGAGTGAGTTGCACTGAAAAACTTAGAATATAAGAAACGCACAGTGTAGTACATAGTATATGAGTGAGTTGCACTGAAAAACTTAGAATATAAGAAACGCACAGTGTAGTACATAGTATATGAGTGAGTTGCACTGAAAAACTTAGAATATAAGAAACGCACAGTGTAGTACATAGTATATGATTGAGTTGCACTCAAAAACTTAGAATATAAGAAACGCACAGTGTAGTACATAGTATATGAGTGAGTTGCACTGAAAAACTTAGAATATAAGAAACGCACAGTGTAGTACATAGTATATGAGTGAGTTGCACTGAAAAACTTAGAATATAAGAAACGCACAGTGTAGTACATAGTATATGAGTGAGTTGCACTCAAAAACTTAGAATATAAGAAACGCACAGTGTAGTACATAGTATATGAGTGAGTTGCACTGAAAAACTTAGAATATAAGAAACGCACAGTGTAGTACATAGTATATGAGTGAGTTGCACTGAAAAACTTAGAATATAAGAAACGCACAGTGTAGTACATAGTATATGAGTGAGTTGCACTGAAAAACTTAGAATATAAGAAACGCACAGTGTAGTACATAGTATATGAGTGAGTTGCACTGAAAAACTTAGAATATAAGAAACGCACAGTGTAGTACATAGTATATGAGTGAGTTGCACTGAAAAACTTAGAATATAAGAAACGCACAGTGTAGTACATAGTATATGAGTGAGTTGCACTGAAAAACTTAGAATATAAGAAACGCACAGTGTAGTACATAGTATATGAGTGAGTTGCACTGAAAAATTTAGAATATAAGAAACGCACAGTGTAGTACATAGTATATGAGTGAGTTGCACTGAAAAACTTAGAATATAAGAAACGCACAGTGTAGTACATAGTATATGAGTGAGTTGCACTGAAAAACTTAGAATATAAGAAACGCACGTGTAGTACATAGTATATGAGTGAGTTGCACTGAAAAACTTAGAATATAAGAAACGCACAGTGTAGTACATAGTATATGAGTGAGTTGCACTGAAAAACTTAGAATTTACTGAAAAACCCGCATTACACGAAATGCACAGTGTAGTACATAGTATATGAGTGAGTTGCACTGAAAAACTTAGAATATAAGAAACGCACAGTGTAGTACATAGTATATGAGTGAGTTGCACTGAAAAACTTAGAATATAAGAAACGCACAGTGTAGTACATAGTATATGAGTGAGTTGCACTGAAAAACTTAGAATATAAGAAACGCACAGTGTAGTACATAGTATATGAGTGAGTTGCACTGAAAAACTTAGAATATAAGAAACGCACAGTGTAGTACATAGTATATGAGTGAGTTGCACTGAAAAACTAAGAATTTAATGAAAAACCCGCATTACACGAAATGCACAGTGTAGTACATAGTATATGAGTGAGTTGCACTGAAAAACTTAGAATTTACTGAAAAACCCGCATTACACGAAATGCACAGTGTAGTACATAGTATATGAGTGAGTTGCACTGAAAAACTTAGAATATAAGAAACGCACAGTGTAGTACATAGTATATGAGTGAGTTGCACTGAAAAACTTAGAATATAAGAAACGCACAGTGTAGTACATAGTATATGAGTGAGTTGCACTGAAAAACTTAGAATATAAGAAACGCACAGTGTAGTACATAGTATATGAGTGAGTTGCACTGAAAAACTTAGAATATAAGAAACGCACAGTGTAGTACATAGTATATGAGTGAGTTGCACTGAAAAACTTAGAATTTACTGAAAAACCCCCATTACACGAAATGCACAGTGTAGTACATAGTATATGAGTGAGTTGCACTGAAAAACTTAGAATATAAGAAACGCACAGTGTAGTACATAGTATATGAGTGAGTTGCACTGAAAAACTTAGAATATAAGAAACGCACAGTGTAGTACATAGTATATGAGTGAGTTGCACTGAAAAACTTAGAATATAAGAAACGCACAGTGTAGTACATAGTATATGAGTGAGTTGCACTGAAAAACTTAGAATATAAGAAACGCACAGTGTAGTACATAGTATATGAGTGAGTTGCACTGAAAAACTTAGAATATAAGAAACGCACAGTGTAGTACATAGTATATGAGTGAGTTGCACTGAAAAACTTAGAATATAAGAAACGCACAGTGTAGTACATAGTATATGAGTGAGTTGCACTGAAAAACTTAGAATATAAGAAACGCACAGTGTAGTACATAGTATATGAGTGAGTTGCACTGAAAAACTTAGAATATAAGAAACGCACAGTGTAGTACATAGTATATGAGTGAGTTGCACTGAAAAACTTAGAATTTACTGAAAAACCCGCATTACACGAAATGCACAGTGTAGTACATAGTATATGAGTGAGTTGCACTGAAAAACTTAGAATATAAGAAACGCACAGTGTAGTACATAGTATATGAGTGAGTTGCACTGAAAAACTTAGAATATAAGAAACGCACAGTGTAGTACATAGTATATGAGTGAGTTGCACTGAAAAACTTAGAATATAAGAAACGCACAGTGTAGTACATAGTATATGAGTGAGTTGCACTGAAAAACTTAGAATATAAGAAACGAACAGTGTAGTACATAGTATATGAGTGAGTTGCACTGAAAAACTTAGAATATAAGAAACGCACAGTGTAGTACATAGTATATGAGTGAGTTGCACTGAAAAACTTAGAATATAAGAAACGCACAGTGTAGTACATAGTATATGAGTGAGTTGCACTGAAAAACTTAGAATATAAGAAACGCACAGTGTAGTACATAGTATATGAGTGAGTTGCACTGAAAAACTTAGAATATAAGAAACGCACAGTGTAGTACATAGTATATGAGTGAGTTGCACTGAAAAACTTAGAATATAAGAAACGCACAGTGTAGTACATAGTATATGAGTGAGTTGCACTGAAAAACTTAGAATATAAGAAACGCACAGTGTAGTACATAGTATATGAGTGAGTTGCACTGAAAAACTTAGAATATAAGAAACGCACAGTGTAGTACATAGTATATGAGTGAGTTGCACTGAAAAACTTAGAATTTACTGAAAAACCCGCATTACACGAAATGCACAGTGTAGTACATAGTATATGAGTGAGTTGCACTGAAAAACTTAGAATATAAGAAACGCACAGTGTAGTACATAGTATATGAGTGAGTTGCACTGAAAAACTTAGAATATAAGAAACGCACAGTGTAGTACATAGTATATGAGTGAGTTGCACTGAAAAACTTAGAATATAAGAAACGCACAGTGTAGTACATAGTATATGAGTGAGTTGCACTGAAAAACTTAGAATATAAGAAACGCACAGTGTAGTACATAGTATATGAGTGAGTTGCACTGAAAAACTTAGAATATAAGAAACGCACAGTGTAGTACATAGTATATGAGTGAGTTGCACTGAAAAACTTAGAATATAAGAAACGCACAGTGTAGTACATAGTATATGAGTGAGTTGCACTGAAAAACTTAGAATATAAGAAACGCACAGTGTAGTACATAGTATATGAGTGAGTTGCACTGAAAAACTTAGAATATAAGAAACGCACAGTGTAGTACATAGTATATGAGTGAGTTGCACTGAAAAACTTAGAATATAAGAAACGCACAGTGTAGTACATAGTATATGAGTGAGTTGCACTCAAAAACTTAGAATATAAGAAACGCACAGTGTAGTACATAGTATATGAGTGAGTTGCACTCAAAAACTTAGAATATAAGAAACGCACAGTGTAGTACATAGTATATGAGTGAGTTGCACTGAAAAACTTAGAATATAAGAAACGCACAGTGTAGTACATAGTATATGAGTGAGTTGCACTGAAAAACTTAGAATATAAGAAACGCACAGTGTAGTACATAGTATATGAGTGAGTTGCACTGAAAAACTTAGAATATAAGAAACGCACAGTGTAGTACATAGTATATGAGTGAGTTGCACTGAAAAACTTAGAATATAAGAAACGCACAGTGTAGTACATAGTATATGAGTGAGTTGCACTGAAAAACTTAGAATATAAGAAACGCACAGTGTAGTACATAGTATATGAGTGAGTTGCACTGAAAAACTTAGAATATAAGAAACGCACAGTGTAGTACATAGTATATGAGTGAGTTGCACTGAAAAACTTAGAATATAAGAAACGCACAGTGTAGTACATAGTATATGAGTGAGTTGCACTGAAAAACTTAGAATATAAGAAACGCACAGTGTAGTACATAGTATATGAGTGAGTTGCACTGAAAAACTTAGAATATAAGAAACGCACAGTGTAGTACATAGTATATGAGTGAGTTGCACTGAAAAACTTAGAATATAAGAAACGCACGTGTAGTACATAGTATATGAGTGAGTTGCACTGAAAAACTTAGAATATAAGAAACGCACAGTGTAGTACATAGTATATGAGTGAGTTGCACTGAAAAACTTAGAATTTACTGAAAAACCCGCATTACACGAAATGCACAGTGTAGTACATAGTATATGAGTGAGTTGCACTGAAAAACTTAGAATTTACTGAAAAACCCGCATTACACGAAATGCACAGTGTAGTACATAGTATATGAGTGAGTTGCACTGAAAAACTTAGAATATAAGAAACGCACAGTGTAGTACATAGTATATGAGTGAGTTGCACTGAAAAACTTAGAATATAAGAAAGGCACAGTGTAGTACATAGTATATGAGTGAGTTGCACTGAAAAACTTAGAATATAAGAAACGCACAGTGTAGTACATAGTATATGAGTGAGTTGCACTGAAAAACTTAGAATATAAGAAACGCACAGTGTAGTACATAGTATATGAGTGAGTTGCACTGAAAAACTTAGAATTTACTGAAAAACCCGCATTACACGAAATGCACAGTGTAGTACATAGTATATGAGTGAGTTGCACTGAAAAACTTAGAATATAAGAAACGCACAGTGTAGTACATAGTATATGAGTGAGTTGCACTGAAAAACTTAGAATATAAGAAACGCACAGTGTAGTACATAGTATATGAGTGAGTTGCACTGAAAAACTTAGAATTTACTGAAAAACCCGCATTACACGAAATGCACAGTGTAGTACATAGTATATGAGTGAGTTGCACTGAAAAACTTAGAATATAAGAAACGCACAGTGTAGTACATAGTATATGAGTGAGTTGCACTGAAACACTTAGAATATAAGAAACGCACAGTGTAGTACATAGTATATGAGTGAGTTGCACTGAAAAACTTAGAATATAAGAAACGCACAGTGTAGTACATAGTATATGAGTGAGTTGCACTGAAAAACTTAGAATATAAGAAACGCCAGTGTAGTACATAGTATATGAGTGAGTTGCACTGAAAAACATAGAATATAAGAAACGCACAGTGTAGTACATAGTATATGAGTGAGTTGCACTGAAAAACTTAGAATATAAGAAACGCACAGTGTAGTACATAGTATATGAGTGAGTTGCACTGAAAAACTTAGAATATAAGAAACGCACAGTGTAGTACATAGTATATGAGTGAGTTGCACTGAAAAACTTAGAATATAAGAAACGCACAGTGTAGTACATAGTATATGAGTGAGTTGCACTGAAAAACTTAGAATATAAGAAACGCACAGTGTAGTACATAGTATATGAGTGAGTTGCACTGAAAAACTTAGAATATAAGAAACGCACAGTGTAGTACATAGTATATGAGTGAGTTGCACTGAAAAACTTAGAATATAAGAAACGCACAGTGTAGTACATAGTATATGAGTGAGTTGCACTCAAAAACTTAGAATATAAGAAACGCACAGTGTAGTACATAGTATATGAGTGAGTTGCACTGAAAAACTTAGAATATAAGAAACGCACAGTGTAGTACATAGTATATGAGTGAGTTGCACTGAAAAACTTAGAATATAAGAAACGCACAGTGTAGTACATAGTATATGAGTGAGTTGCACTGAAAAACTTAGAATATAAGAAACGCACAGTGTAGTACATAGTATATGAGTGAGTTGCACTGAAAAACTTAGAATATAAGAAACGCACAGTGTAGTACATAGTATATGAGTGAGTTGCACTGAAAAACTTAGAATATAAGAAACGCACAGTGTAGTACATAGTATATGAGTAAGTTGCACTGAAAAACTTAGAATATAAGAAACGCACAGTGTAGTACATAGTATATGAGTGAGTTGCACTGAAAAACTTAGAATATAAGAAACGCACAGTGTAGTACATAGTATATGAGTGAGTTGCACTGAAAAACTTAGAATATAAGAAACGCACAGTGTAGTACATAGTATATGAGTGAGTTGCACTGAAAAACTTAGAATATAAGAAACGCACAGTGTAGTACATAGTATATGAGTGAGTTGCACTGAAAAACTTAGAATATAAGAAACGCACGTGTAGTACATAGTATATGAGTGAGTTGCACTGAAAAACTTAGAATATAAGAAACGCACAGTGTAGTACATAGTATATGAGTGAGTTGCACTGAAAAACTTAGAATTTACTGAAAAACCCGCATTACACGAAATGCACAGTGTAGTACATAGTATATGAGTGAGTTGCACTGAAAAACTTAGAATTTACTGAAAAACCCGCATTACACGAAATGCACAGTGTAGTACATAGTATATGAGTGAGTTGCACTGAAAAACTTAGAATATAAGAAACGCACAGTGTAGTACATAGTATATGAGTGAGTTGCACTGAAAAACTTAGAATATAAGAAACGCACAGTGTAGTACATAGTATTGAGTGAGTTGCACTGAAAAACTTAGAATATAAGAAACGCACAGTGTAGTACATAGTATATGAGTGAGTTGCACTGAAAAACTTAGAATATAAGAAACGCACAGTGTAGTACATAGTTTATGAGTGAGTTGCACTGAAAAACTTAGAATTTACTGAAAAACCCGCATTACACGAAATGCACAGTGTAGTACATAGTATATGAGTGAGTTGCACTGAAAAACTTAGAATATAAGAAACGCACAGTGTAGTACATAGTATATGAGTGAGTTGCACTGAAAAACTTAGAATATAAGAAACGCACAGTGTAGTACATAGTATATGAGTGAGTTGCACTGAAAAACTTAGAATATAAGAAACGCACAGTGTAGTACATAGTATATGAGTGAGTTGCACTGAAAAACTTAGAATATAAGAAACGCACAGTGTAGTACATAGTATATGAGTGAGTTGCACTGAAAAACTTAGAATATAAGAAACGCACAGTGTAGTACATAGTATATGAGTGAGTTGCACTGAAAAACTTAGAATATAAGAAACGCACAGTGTAGTACATAGTATATGAGTGAGTTGCACTGAAAAACTTAGAATATAAGAAACGCACAGTGTAGTACATAGTATATGAGTGAGTTGCACTCAAAAACTTAGAATATAAGAAACGCACAGTGTAGTACATAGTATATGAGTGAGTTGCACTGAAAAACTTAGAATATAAGAAACGCACAGTGTAGTACATAGTATATGAGTGAGTTGCACTGAAAAACTTAGAATATAAGAAACGCACAGTGTAGTACATAGTATATGAGTGAGTTGCACTGAAAAACTTAGAATATAAGAAACGCACAGTGTAGTACATAGTATATGAGTGAGTTGCACTGAAAAACTTAGAATATAAGAAACGCACAGTGTAGTACATAGTATATGAGTGAGTTGCACTGAAAAACTTAGAATATAAGAAACGCACAGTGTAGTACATAGTATATGAGTGAGTTGCACTGAAAAACTTAGAATATAAGAAACGCACAGTGTAGTACATAGTATATGAGTGAGTTGCACTGAAAAACTTAGAATATAAGAAACGCACAGTGTAGTACATAGTATATGAGTGAGTTGCACTGAAAAACTTAGAATATAAGAAACGCACAGTGTAGTACATAGTATATGAGTGAGTTGCACTGAAAAACTTAGAATATAAGAAACGCACGTGTAGTACATAGTATATGAGTGAGTTGCACTGAAAAACTTAGAATATAAGAAACGCACAGTGTAGTACATAGTATATGAGTGAGTTGCACTGAAAAACTTAGAATTTACTGAAAAACCCGCATTACACGAAATGCACAGTGTAGTACATAGTATATGAGTGAGTTGCACTGAAAAACTTAGAATTTACTGAAAAACCCGCATTACACGAAATGCACAGTGTAGTACATAGTATATGAGTGAGTTGCACTGAAAAACTTAGAATATAAGAAACGCACAGTGTAGTACATAGTATATGAGTGAGTTGCACTGAAAAACTTAGAATATAAGAAAGGCACAGTGTAGTACATAGTATATGAGTGAGTTGCACTGAAAAACTTAGAATATAAGAAACGCACAGTGTAGTACATAGTATATGAGTGAGTTGCACTGAAAAACTTAGAATATAAGAAACGCACAGTGTAGTACATAGTATATGAGTGAGTTGCACTGAAAAACTTAGAATTTACTGAAAAACCCGCATTACACGAAATGCACAGTGTAGTACATAGTATATGAGTGAGTTGCACTGAAAAACTTAGAATATAAGAAACGCACAGTGTAGTACATAGTATATGAGTGAGTTGCACTGAAAAACTTAGAATATAAGAAACGCACAGTGTAGTACATAGTATATGAGTGAGTTGCACTGAAAAACTTAGAATTTACTGAAAAACCCGCATTACACGAAATGCACAGTGTAGTACATAGTATATGAGTGAGTTGCACTGAAAAACTTAGAATATAAGAAACGCACAGTGTAGTACATAGTATATGAGTGAGTTGCACTGAAAAACTTAGAATATAAGAAACGCACAGTGTAGTACATAGTATATGAGTGAGTTGCACTGAAAAACTTAGAATATAAGAAACGCACAGTGTAGTACATAGTATATGAGTGAGTTGCACTGAAAAACTTAGAATATAAGAAACGCCAGTGTAGTACATAGTATATGAGTGAGTTGCACTGAAAAACATAGAATATAAGAAACGCACAGTGTAGTACATAGTATATGAGTGAGTTGCACTGAAAAACTTAGAATATAAGAAACGCACAGTGTAGTACATAGTATATGAGTGAGTTGCACTGAAAAACTTAGAATATAAGAAACGCACAGTGTAGTACATAGTATATGAGTGAGTTGCACTGAAAAACTTAGAATATAAGAAACGCACAGTGTAGTACATAGTATATGAGTGAGTTGCACTGAAAAACTTAGAATATAAGAAACGCACAGTGTAGTACATAGTATATGAGTGAGTTGCACTGAAAAACTTAGAATATAAGAAACGCACAGTGTAGTACATAGTATATGAGTGAGTTGCACTGAAAAACTTAGAATATAAGAAACGCACAGTGTAGTACATAGTATATGAGTGAGTTGCACTCAAAAACTTAGAATATAAGAAACGCACAGTGTAGTACATAGTATATGAGTGAGTTGCACTGAAAAACTTAGAATATAAGAAACGCACAGTGTAGTACATAGTATATGAGTGAGTTGCACTGAAAAACTTAGAATATAAGAAACGCACAGTGTAGTACATAGTATATGAGTGAGTTGCACTGAAAAACTTAGAATATAAGAAACGCACAGTGTAGTACATAGTATATGAGTGAGTTGCACTGAAAAACTTAGAATATAAGAAACGCACAGTGTAGTACATAGTATATGAGTGAGTTGCACTGAAAAACTTAGAATATAAGAAACGCACAGTGTAGTACATAGTATATGAGTAAGTTTCACTGACAAACTTAGAATATAAGAAACGCACAGTGTAGTACATAGTATATGAGTGAGTTGCACTGAAAAACTTAGAATATAAGAAACGCACAGTGTAGTACATAGTATATGAGTGAGTTGCACTGAAAAACTTAGAATATAAGAAACGCACAGTGTAGTACATAGTATATGAGTGAGTTGCACTGAAAAACTTAGAATATAAGAAACGCACAGTGTAGTACATAGTATATGAGTGAGTTGCACTGAAAAACTTAGAATATAAGAAACGCACGTGTAGTACATAGTATATGAGTGAGTTGCACTGAAAAACTTAGAATATAAGAAACGCACAGTGTAGTACATAGTATATGAGTGAGTTGCACTGAAAAACTTAGAATTTACTGAAAAACCCGCATTACACGAAATGCACAGTGTAGTACATAGTATATGAGTGAGTTGCACTGAAAAACTTAGAATTTACTGAAAAACCCGCATTACACGAAATGCACAGTGTAGTACATAGTATATGAGTGAGTTGCACTGAAAAACTTAGAATATAAGAAACGCACAGTGTAGTACATAGTATATGAGTGAGTTGCACTGAAAAACTTAGAATATAAGAAACGCACAGTGTAGTACATAGTATATGAGTGAGTTGCACTGAAAAACTTAGAATATAAGAAACGCACAGTGTAGTACATAGTATATGAGTGAGTTGCACTGAAAAACTTAGAATATAAGAAACGCACAGTGTAGTACATAGTTTATGAGTGAGTTGCACTGAAAAACTTAGAATTTACTGAAAAACCCGCATTACACGAAATGCACAGTGTAGTACATAGTATATGAGTGAGTTGCACTGAAAAACTTAGAATATAAGAAACGCACTGTGTAGTACATAGTATATGAGTGAGTTGCACTGAAAAACTTAGAATATAAGAAACGCACAGTGTAGTACATAGTATATGAGTGAGTTGCACTGAAAAACTTAGAATATAAGAAACGCACAGTGTAGTACATAGTATATGAGTGAGTTGCACTGAAAAACTTAGAATATAAGAAACGCACAGTGTAGTACATAGTATATGAGTGAGTTGCACTGAAAAACTTAGAATATAAGAAACGCACAGTGTAGTACATAGTATATGAGTGAGTTGCACTGAAAAACTTAGAATATAAGAAACGCACAGTGTAGTACATAGTATATGAGTGAGTTGCACTGAAAAACTTAGAATATAAGAAACGCACAGTGTAGTACATAGTATATGAGTGAGTTGCACTGAAAAACTTAGAATATAAGAAACGCACAGTGTAGTACATAGTATATGAGTGAGTTGCACTGAAAAACTTAGAATATAAGAAACGCACAGTGTAGTACATAGTATATGAGTGAGTTGCACTGAAAAACTTAGAATATAAGAAACGCACAGTGTAGTACATAGTATATGAGTGAGTTGCACTGAAAAACTTAGAATTTACTGAAAACCCGCATACACGAATGCACAGTGTAGTACATAGTATATGAGTGAGTTGCACTGAAAAACTTAGAATATAAGAAACGCACAGTGTAGTACATAGTATATGAGTGAGTTGCACTGAAAAACTTAGAATATAAGAAACGCACAGTGTAGTACATAGTATATGAGTGAGTTGCACTGAAAAACTTAGAATATAAGAAACGCACAGTGTAGTACATAGTATATGAGTGAGTTGCACTGAAAAACTTAGAATATAAGAAACGCACAGTGTAGTACATAGTATATGAGTGAGTTGCACTGAAAAACTTAGAATATAAGAAACGCACAGTGTAGTACATAGTATATGAGTGAGTTGCACTGAAAAACTTAGAATATAAGAAACGCACAGTGTAGTACATAGTATATGAGTGAGTTGCACTGAAAAACTTAGAATATAAGAAACGCACAGTGTAGTACATAGTATATGAGTGAGTTGCACTGAAAAACTTAGAATATAAGAAACGCACAGTGTAGTACATAGTATATGAGTGAGTTGCACTGAAAAACTTAGAATATAAGAAACGCACAGTGTAGTACATAGTATATGAGTGAGTTGCACTGAAAAACTTAGAATATAAGAAACGCACAGTGTAGTACATAGTATATGAGTGAGTTGCACTGAAAAACTTAGAATATAAGAAACGCACAGTGTAGTACATAGTATATGAGTGAGTTGCACTGAAAAACTTAGAATATAAGAAACGCACAGTGTAGTACATAGTATATGAGTGAGTTGCACTGAAAAACTTAGAATATAAGAAACGCACAGTGTAGTACATAGTATATGAGTGAGTTGCACTGAAAAACTTAGAATATAAGAAACGCACGTGTAGTACATAGTATATGAGTGAGTTGCACTGAAAAACTTAGAATATAAGAAACGCACAGTGTAGTACATAGTATATGAGTGAGTTGCACTGAAAAACTTAGAATTTACTGAAAAACCCGCATTACACGAAATGCACAGTGTAGTACATAGTATATGAGTGAGTTGCACTGAAAAACTTAGAATT
>NW_028228237.1:0-26230 GCF_978045245.1 Mus caroli | reverse complement strand
GCCATATTTGGGGACCTTCACTGTGAGTTTTTAATTTTCCACTTTTTTCATGGTTTCTCGCCATATTCTGTGTCCCACAGTGTGAATTTTTAATTTTCACGTTTTTCATGGTTTCTCGGCATATTCTGGGTCCTACAATGTGATTTCTCATTTTCGACGTTTTTCAAATTTTTTCGTAATTCTGGGTCCTACAGTGTGATTTTCTCATTTTCCTTCTTTTTCAGGTTTTCTAGCCATAATTGGGGTCCTTCAGTGTGAGTTTTTAATTTTCCACTTTTTTCAGTGTTTCTCGCCATATTCTGGCTCCTTAAGTGTGTGTTTTTAATTTTCCACGTTTTTCACAGTTTCTCGCAATATTCTGGATCCTACAGTGTGATTTTCTCATTTTCAAAGTTTTTATGTTTTTTCTTAATTTTTGGTCCTAAAGTGTGATTATTCTCATTTTCCACCTTTTTCAGGTTTTCTCGCCATATTCGGGGTCTTACAGTGTGATTTTTTCATTTCCATGTTTTTCAGGTTTTCTTGCCATATTCCAAGTCCTTCAGTGTGAATTTTTTTATTTTCCACGATTTTCAGTATTTCTCGCCATTTTCTGGGTAATACAGTGTGAATTTTTAATTTTCCACCTTTTTAATGGTTTCTGGACATATTCTTTGTCCAACAGTATGAATTTTTAATTTTCACGTTTTTCAGGGTTTCTTGCCATATTCTGGGTCCTATAGTGTGAATTTTTAATTTTCACGTTTTTCAGGGTTTCTCAGCATATTCTGGGTCCTACACTATCAATTTTAATTTTAAACGTTTTTAATTTTTTTTGTCATATTCTGGGTCCTGAAGTGTGATTTTCTCATTTTCCAACTTTTTCAGGTTTTCTCAGAATATTCTGGGTCCTACAGTGTGGATTTTTAATTTTCCACGTTTTTCAAGGTTTCTTGCCATATTCTGGTCCTACAGTGTGAATTTTTAACTTTCCACGATTTTCAGTGTTTCTCGTCATATTCTGGGTAATACAGTGTGAATTTTTAATTTTCCACTTTTTTCATTGTTTATCGACATATTATGGGTCTGACAGTGTGAATTTTTAAATTTTCACTATTTTCAGGGTTTCTCGGCATATTCTGTGTCCTGTAGCGTGATTTTCTCATTTTCCACGTTATTCAAGTTTTTTCGTAAATCTTGGTCCTACAGTGTGATTTTCTCATTTTCCATCTTTTTCAAGTTTTCTCCCCACATTCCTGATCCTTCATTGTGAGTTTTAAATTTTCTACTTTTTTCAGGGTTTTTCTCCATGTTCTGTGTCATCCAGTGTGAATTTTAAATTTTCCACTTTTTTCAGTGTTTCTCGCCATATTCTGGCTCCTTAAGCGTGTGTTTTTAATTTTCCACGTTTTTCACAGTTTCTCGCAATATTCTGGATCCTACAGTGTGATTTTCTCATTTTCAAAGTTTTTATGTTTTTTCTTAATTTTTGGTCCTAAAGTGTGATTATTCTCATTTTCCACCTTTTTCAGGTTTTCTCGCCATATTCGGGGTCTTACAGTGTGATTTTTTCATTTCCATGTTTTTCAGGTTTTCTTGCCATATTCCAAGTCCTTCAGTGTGAATTTTTTATTTTCCACGATTTTCAGTATTTCTCGCCATTTTCTGGGTAATACAGTGTGAATTTTTAATTTTCCACCTTTTTAATGGTTTCTGGACATATTCTTTGTCCAACAGTATGAATTTTTAATTTTCACGTTTTTCAGGGTTTCTTGCCATATTCTGGGTCCTATAGTGTGAATTTTTAATTTTCACGTTTTTCAGGGTTTCTCAGCATATTCTGGGTCCTACACTATCAATTTTAATTTTAAACGTTTTTAACTTTTTTTGTCATATTCTGGGTCCTGAAGTGTGATTTTCTCATTTTCCAACTTTTTCAGGTTTTCTCAGAATATTCTGGGTCCTACAGTGTGGATTTTTAATTTTCCACGTTTTTCAAGGTTTCTTGCCATATTCTGGTCCTACAGTGTGAATTTTGTACTTTCCACGATTTTCAGTGTTTCTCGCCATATTCTGGGTCCCACAGTGTGAATATTTAATTTTCCATGTTATCAGGTTTTCTCGCCATATTCTGGGTAATACAGTGTGAATTTTTAATTTTCCACTTTTTTCATTGTTTATCGACATATTATGGGTCTGACAGTGTGAATTTTTTAATTTTCACTATTTTCAGGGTTTCTCGGCATATTCTGTGTCCTGTAGCGTGATTTTCTCATTTTCCACGTTATTCAAGTTTTTTTCGTAAATCTTGGTCCTACAGTGTGATTTTCTCATTTTCCAACTTTTTCAGGTTTTCTTGCCATATTCGGGGACCTTCAGTGTGTTTTAAATTTCTACTTTTTTTCAGGGTTTCTCACCATATTGTGGGTCCTAAAGCATGTATTTTTAATTTTCCACATTTTTTCAGGGTTTCTCGGCATATTCTGAATCCTGAAATGTGATTTTCTCATTTTCGACATCTTTCAAGTTTTGTCGCAATTCTTGGTCCTACAGTGTGATTTTCTCATTTTCCAACTTTTTTCAAGTTTTCTCCCCACATTCCTGATCCTTCATTGTGAGTTTTAAATTTTCTACTTTTTTCAGGGTTTTTTCTCCATGTTCTGTGTCATCCAGTGTGAATTTTAAATTTTCCACTTTTTTCAGTGTTTCTCGCCATATTCTGGCTCCTTAAGCGTGTGTTTTTTAATTTTCCACGTTTTTCACAGCTTCTCGCAATATTCTGGATCCTACAGTGTGATTTTCTCATTTTCAAAGTTTTTATGTTTTTTCTTAATTTTTGGTCCTAAAGTGTGATTATTCTCATTTTCCACCTTTTTCAGGTTTTCTCGCCATATTCGGGGTCTTACAGTGTGATTTTTTCATTTCCATGTTTTTCAGGTTTTCTTGCCATATTCCAAGTCCTTCAGTGTGAATTTTTTATTTTCCACGATTTTCAGTATTTTCTCGCCATTTTCTGGGTAATACAGTGTGAATTTTTAATTTTCCACCTTTTTAATGGTTTCTGGACATATTCTTTGTCCAACAGTATGAATTTTTAATTTTCACGTTTTTCAGGGTTTTCTTGCCATATTCTGGGTCCGATAGTGTGAATTTTTAATTTTCACGTTTTTCAGGGTTTCTCAGCATATTCTGGGTCCTACACTATCAATTTTAATTTTAAACGTTTTTTAACTTTTTTTGTCATATTCTGGGTCCTGCAGTGTGATTTTCTCATTTTCCAACTTTTTCAGGTTTTTCTCAGAATATTCTGGGTCCTACAGTGTGGATTTTTAATTTTCCACGTTTTTCAAGGTTTCTTGCCATATTCTGGTCCTACAGTGTGAATTTTGTACTTTCCACGATTTTCAGTGTTTCTCGCCATATTCTGGGTCCCACAGTGTGAATATTTAATTTTCCATGTTATCAGGTTTTCTCGCCATATTCTGGGTAATACAGTGTGAATTTTTAATTTTCCACTTTTTTCATTGTTTATCGACATATTATGGGTCTGACAGTGTGAATTTTTTAATTTTCACTATTTTCAGGGTTTCTCGGCATATTCTGTGTCCTGTAGCGTGATTTTCTCATTTTCCACGTTATTCAAGTTTTTTCGTAAATCTTGGTCCTACAGTGTGATTTTCTCATTTTCCAACTTTTTCAGGTTTTCTTGCCATATTCGGGGACCTTCAGTGTGTTTTAAATTTCTACTTTTTTCAGGGTTTCTCACCATATTGTGGGTCCTAAAGCATGTATTTTTAATTTTCCACATTTTTCAGGGTTTCTCGGCATATTCTGAATCCTGAAATGTGATTTTCTCATTTTCGACATCTTTCAAGTTTTGTCGCAATTCTTGGTCCTACAGTGTGATTTTCTCATTTTCCAACTTTTTCAAGTTTTCTCCCCACATTCCTGATCCTTCATTGTGAGTTTTAAATTTTCTACTTTTTTCAGGGTTTTTCTCCATGTTCTGTGTCATCCAGTGTGAATTTTAAATTTTCCACTTTTTTCAGTGTTTCTCGCCATATTCTGGCTCCTTAAGCGTGTGTTTTTAATTTTCCACGTTTTTCACAGTTTCTCGCAATATTCTGGATCCTACAGTGTGATTTTCTCATTTTCAAAGTTTTTATGTTTTTTCTTAATTTTTGGTCCTAAAGTGTGATTATTCTCATTTTCCACCTTTTTCAGGTTTTCTCGCCATATTCGGGGTCTTACAGTGTGATTTTTTCATTTCCATGTTTTTCAGGTTTTCTTGCCATATTCCAAGTCCTTCAGTGTGAATTTTTTATTTTCCACGATTTTCAGTATTTCTCGCCATTTTCTGGGTAATACAGTGTGAATTTTTAATTTTCCACCTTTTTAATGGTTTCTGGACATATTCTTTGTCCAACAGTATGAATTTTTAATTTTCACGTTTTTCAGGGTTTCTTGCCATATTCTGGGTCCTATAGTGTGAATTTTTAATTTTCACGTTTTTCAGGGTTTCTCAGCATATTCTGGGTCCTACACTATCAATTTTAATTTTAAACGTTTTTAACTTTTTTTGTCATATTCTGGGTCCTGAAGTGTGATTTTCTCATTTTCCAACTTTTTCAGGTTTTCTCAGAATATTCTGGGTCCTACAGTGTGGATTTTTAATTTTCCACGTTTTTCAAGGTTTCTTGCCATATTCTGGTCCTACAGTGTGAATTTTGTACTTTCCACGATTTTCAGTGTTTCTCGCCATATTCTGGGTCCCACAGTGTGAATATTTAATTTTCCATGTTATCAGGTTTTCTCGCCATATTCTGGGTAATACAGTGTGAATTTTTAATTTTCCACTTTTTTCATTGTTTATCGACATATTATGGGTCTGACAGTGTGAATTTTTTAATTTTCACTATTTTCAGGGTTTCTCGGCATATTCTGTGTCCTGTAGCGTGATTTTCTCATTTTCCAACTTTTTCAGGGTTTCTCTTCATATTCTGGGTCCTTCAGTGTGAGTTTTTAATTTTCTACTTTTTTCAGGGTTTCTTGCCATATTCTGGGTCCTACATCATGTATTTTTAATTTTCCACGTTTTTCAGTGTTTCTCAGCATATTCTGAATCCTACAATGTGATTTTCTCATTTTCGACATCTTTCAAGTTTTGTCGCAATTCTGGGTCCTACAATGTGATTTTCTCATTTTCCAATTTTTTCAAGTTTTCTCCCCACATTCCTGATCCTTCATTGTGAGTTTTAAATTTTCTACTTTTTTCAGGGTTTTTCTCCATGTTCTGTGTCATACAGTGTGAATTTTAAATTTTCCACTTTTTTCAGTGTTTCTCGCCATATTCTGGGTCGGATATTGTGAATTTTTAATTTTCACGTTTTTCATTGTTTCTCTGCATTTTCTGGGTCCTGCAGTGTGATTTTCTCATTTTCCAAATTTTTCAAGTTTTTTCGTAATTCTGGGTCCTACAGTGTGATTTTCTCATTTTCTACCTTTTCCAGGTTTTCTCACCATATTCGGGGTCGTTCAATGTGAGTTTTTAATTTTCTACTTTCTTTAGGGATTCTCACCATATTCTGGGTCCTACAGCGTGTATCTTTAATTTTACACGGTTTTCAGAGTTTCTGGGCATATTCTGAGTCCTGCAATGTGATTTTCTCATTTTCGACGTTTTTCAATTTTTTTGCAATTCTGGGTCCTACAGTTTGATTTTCTCATTTTCCACCTTTTTGATGTTTTCTTGCCATATTCAGGGTCCTTTAGTTTGAGTTTTTAATTTTCTACTTTTTTCAGGGTTTCTCGCCATGTTCTGCGTTCTACAGTGTGAATTTCAATTTTCCATGTTTTTCAGGGTTTCTCCCCATATTCTGGGTCCTACAGTATGAATTTTAATTTTAAACGTTTTTAAGTTTTTTTCATCATATTCTGGGTCCTACAGTGTGATTTTCTCATTTTCCAACTTTTAGAGATTTTCTCTTAATATTCTGGGTCCTACAGTGTGAATTCTTAATTTTCCACGTTTTTCAGTGTTTCTTGCCATATTCTGGGTGCTACAGTGTGAATACTTAAGTTTCCTTGTTTTTCAGGTTTTCTCGCCATATTCTGGGACCTTCAGTGTGAGTTATTAATTTTCCTTGTTTTTCAGGTTTTCTCACCATATTCTGGGACCTTCAGTGTGAGTTATTAATTTTCCTTGTTTTTCAGGATTTCTCACCATATTCGGATTCCTTCAGTGTGAGTTTTTAATTTTCTAATTTTTTCAGGGTTTCTCACCATATTCTGGGTCCTACAGCATGTACTTTTAATTTTCCACGTTTGTCACGGTTTCTTGGCATATTCTAGTTCCTACATTGTGGTTTTCTCATTTTCCACGTTTTCAGGTTTTATTGCCATATTCGGGGTCGTTCAGTGTGAGTTTTTATTTTTTATTTTTTTTTAATTTTTAATATTTTTACTACATATTTTCCTCAGTTACATTTCCAATGCTATCCCAAAAGTCCCCCATAGCGCCCCCCACTTCCCTACCCACCCACCCCCATTCCCCTGGCCCTGGCATTCCCCTATATTGGGGCATATAAAGTTTGCAAGTCCAATGGGCCTCTCCTTCCAATGATGGCCGACCAGGCCATCCTTCGATACACATGCAGCTAGAGACAAGAGCTCCGGGTTTCTGGTCAGTACATCATGCTGTTCCGACAATAGGGCTGCAGATCCCCTTAGTTCCTTGGGTACCCTCTCCAGCCTCTGCATAGGGAGCCCTGTGATACATCCAACAGCCGACCGTGAACATCCACTCCTGTGTTTGCTAGGCCCCGGCATCGTCTCACAAGAGACAGCTATATTTGGGTCCTTTCAGCAAAATCTTGCCAGTGCATGCAATGGCGTCAGCATTTAGAAGCTGCCCATTGGAAGGATCCCTGGATACGGCAGTCTCCAAATAGTCCATCCCTTCATCACAGCTATGAACTTTGTCTCTGTAACTCCTTCCCTGGGTGTTTTGTTCCCAATTCTAAGAAGGGGCACAATGTCCACACTTTGGTCTTCAATCTTCTTGAGTTTCATGCGTTTAGTAAATTGTATCTTATATCTTGGGTATCCTAAGTTTTAGGCTAATATCCACTTATCAGTGAATACATATTGTGTGAGTTCTCTTGTGATTGTGTTACTTCAGTCAAGATGATGCTCTCCAGGTCCATCCATTTGGCTATGAATTTCATAAATTCATTCTTTTTAATAGCTGAGTAGTACTCCATTGTGTAAATGTTCCATAATTTCTGTATCTATTCCTCTGTTGAGGGACATCTGGGTTCTTTCCAGCTTCTGGCTATTATAAATAGGGCTGCTATGAACATAGTGGAGCATGTGTCCTTTTTACCGGTTGGGACATCTTCTGGATATATGCCCAGGAGAGGTATTGCTGGATCCTCCGGTAGTACTGAAAGACTCTAAGACTCCCAAAGGGAGGCACTTACTCAAGCCTCGGGACAGCCGCGCACCCAAGAAGACACTGAGACCGAACTTAAGATGTATAGAGAGTAAGATTTAATACAGCAACGACAAGAAAGCACACAAAAAGCACATATACCAGATATCTGGGGTCGAAACTCATGCAGCCAGCAAGGTGCAGAGGAGATTCGGCAATTGGCCCAAATTTTCACAGGCTTTTATAGGAGAAGGGTAAGGGGAAAAGTACAAGTTTTATGTCACCAAGGGGTCGTGTCCTATATTTTGGCAATGTACTCGATCTATTGGAACATTCTGGGGTAGTACCAGGAGGCCCCTATCTCAAAAATGTTCTTGGCATAGTCTTTAGTTGGGAGGGGTTGGACTGAGTTCGCTCCAGGAGACCCTTATCTCAGAAATGCTCCTGGAACCGTTCTCACTTGGGAGGGGTCGGACCCTGGGGTGAAGAGTTCAAGAATGTACTCCGAGGTAAAAAGTTCAGGTGTGTTCCGGGAACAACCTCTAGATGGGAGGGGTAGGACTCCGAGTTGAAAAGTTCAGTAATTTTCCTCTTTCATTCCCCCCTTCTTCTAGTGAATAGCTCTAATCTTAGAGCGAGTCCTCGGCCTTTTGGAGGCCCCGATATTGTTGCCTTAATACTATAACCTGTACTGCATTTATCCCCCTCCACAGAGTCCAATCTCTTTCTGTTTTGTAACATCACTTTGGACAGGGAAGTCAAAGATAGACCGTTTTATAGTTCTAAGATCAACATCCATAGCTGTACATAACCAACAGGATTGAGTCATATTAGGATTAGTTCTAAAACTTAAGAAAGCTCTTAGTCTATGTGGCCATTGGGGAGGTCGTGGCCAGCAGGGGATGAGATGGCCACGTTATTTTTGTGGTAGTTCTGATTTTTTAGATGGCGCTGTAGATGGCCTTCCTTGGCGTAGGCCTTGTGGCACAGGTGGCATTCATAGAGCCGGCCCCCTGTGTGCAGATGCATATGGTTTTTGAGGTCGTAGTTATGCAGGAAGCGGGCTGGACAGTGGGGGCATGAGTAGGGTCGCTCTCCTGTGTGCTCTCGCATGTGGATCTTCAGCTTATCATTCCTGGTGAAGCAGATACCGCAGACCTCACAGGCAAAAGGCTTCTCACCAGTGTGGGTCCTTATGTGCCGAGGCAGTTTGCCTGCCCCGTGGATTATCTTGTGACAGACTGGGCACTCTTGGGGCATCTGTGAAAGGCGTTTAGGCACTAGCTTGTTTTGGTCATTTAGGCCTGGTGTCAGGGCATCCTGGTGCAGCTAACTTAGGTAAGCCATCAGGTCAGGGTCAATGAGATCTTCATCTGAGCCCAGCTCTTCTGATGATAGTGGAGGTTCGTTACTCTGGGCCAGCCCGTAGCCTGGTGGGTATGCGATCTCTTTTTCAGTTTTAAAAACTTTATAATTCAGGGGCCCCTCAGCAGGTGAGGCAGCACCTGTGGGAGGACTGTCTTTACCGTTGAGCATTTTTGAGGTTGAGGCTGTGGGGGTGGCAGTGGCAAAAGCCTCCAGGCACTGTCGGGCTCGCTCACAGTCATCTTTATCTGGGCTGGGGGCTTTCAGTCCACTGCCTTGCAAAATCTCCAAGCAAGTAGTGACGACACATGGGATTTCCAGTAGCCGAGCAGCTTGGAGTACAGCCGGCATATTGGCGCTGCTGGTGGTCAGTGTGGCTGTGTAAGCAAACTCGAGCAGGGCACTTAGGGCCTCCGGCCCTACAAAGTTCAGCTCACACACACTGGCTTTTGCTCCCCCAGAAGCCGTTTCAACACTCTCTGTTTTTATTACTGTTCTCTTTCTCTCTTCTGTAAAGAGCCTCTTGAAGTAGTGGCTACAGGCAGCCAGCACAGCCCTGTGGGTTTGGTACTCAAAACCCTGTGTCCTGATGGTGAGGTCGCACAGATGACCCAGCTGGCGCTGCTCGTTTAGGCAGCTCAGGAGCTCGCTGCTGTGATCTGGGAATGGGATTCCAATTAGGTCATCCTCGGGGCTCCCCATCTTTTCTTTTTAGTCGTTGGGTCTGTTTGCTGGAGCTGGGCAACAAAGCAGGGTGTAGAAAGAGTCAACACAGGGATCCAATATCCCGCCAGACTCAGTTTAAAACAGTGATGGGCATAGGAGTCTCATAAAGGATCTTAAAAAAAGTAAAACTGAATCAAGAAATAGGGCATAGGGAAGGAACACCAAGTCCATGCCAGTCTCCACGATTAATTTTATCAAGGTCTGTCTTAGAGTTTTAAACTAATTTTTATCTATCCTGAGCTCTGAGGTCTATACACACAATGTAATTTTTGACCTCTGAATACTTGGCCACATCCTGACTTACCTGGGCAACAAAGCAGGGCCATTATCTGACACTATTGCTCTTGGCACTCTGAACCTTGGAAAAATTTTCTTTAATAGTCTTCTTGATGACTATGTGAGCAGTCTCATTTATCCATATTGAGAACATCTTTTTCTGCAGATGTCAACAGCTTTCTTTGTCTGTATATTGTTCCATACAGTGGCAAAAGCATACCTGCTGTCAGTGTAAACTTTTTCTTTTGTCATTTATAAAGCTTGTATCAAAACCACAAATTCAGCTTTCTGGGCTGAAGTCTCTTTAGGGAGGCTGCTGGCCTAGATCACCTGCTTTTTGTCCACTGCTGCACTGCTGTCCCCGCCTTCCGCTTACCTTTAACCATGAGGCTACTGCCATCCGTGTACCAGTTCAGCATATAGGGTAAAAGGCTTAGTCAGATCTGGCAAAGCCAGAGCGGGGGCTGCAAGCAGGGCTGCCTTTATGCTGTCAAAGGCTTTTTGGTGTTCCTCAGTCCAGGTGAATGGGACTTTTTCTTTAGTCCAGAGTCTGCAAAAGCCCACCGTCCCCAGAAACTCACGTACTTGGCGCGGGGTGGTGGGGGTTGGGATCAGAATCACAGTCTTTTTTCTTGACTTCGGTGAGCCACCGCCTTCCGTCGTTTTGGCACCTCGGTGCGACATAGCTGGGCTTTCTTAGCCGATACCCGGTACCCCAACTCACCCGGCTCATTCAGGAGCTTCTAGGAGGGCCAGAATTCTTTCTTTGTTTTAATGTCTCTGCCTTCAGCCAACCGCAAGGCTTGGGTTAGTGCCAAGAGTTCAGCCTTCTGAGCCGAAGTTCCTTCTGCCAGAATGTCAGAGCAATGATGAGTAGGTGAAGACTCAGCAGGTTAGCAGGGGAAGCGAAGGTCACTTGTTCTGTCAACAAAAAGCTCTAATAATGTGTCCATCAGTCAGGGAAACAATTGGATCATGTGTCCCTGACCAGAAGCCACTATGTGCAGACAAGCAGGTCATCTTACAGTCACCAGGTCTAATTTTCACAAGTATGCCACAGGTCTTTTTTAGGGTCCCAATTTCTGAGTAAGAACCTCTTTGGCAATACTTTTGTTCTCAGTCACATTTAGGAGTCCCAAAGTTGGGGACAACATTAGGGCAGTCTCAATAGCATCTAAGGCCATTTAAGGTTGTTCTTAATTCAGCAAAACGTGGAATCCACAGTCTGCAAAGACCTGTAGTGTCCAGGAACCTTTTAAACTTGCTTTGCATTGGTCAGTGGAGGAATATGAAAACACAGTCTCTTTTTAGCTGCTTCAACAGGTAGACCACCGGTCTCTTTTAAGGACTCAGCTTCTGTGTTAGCACCCCTTCTGCTATTTCCTTACTTTTAGCCACGAGCAGGTGAAGGGTTTGGTCATGAGGGGGGCTCCTCTTCTTCTTGTTAGGACAGTAAACACTTTGATCTTTAGCCAAAGGCTTTTGTTGCCAGGTACTAAGTTTTCTAGTTTCCCTGACGTTTGTGACCAGCATTTTTTACAGATCATTTCTAAGTGCTAGTATTATTAGCAAGTGTCACTTTGCTAGGTTCTAGTCTTTGTCATTTATCTCTCTTTGCTCCTATTTTTTAACTGCAATGGAGATCTCATATAATGTCTCTCTTTCTATCTATATATATCTCTTTCTTGTCTTTGCTTACTTTGAATGTTATCTAATTATTACATCTATATTCTGTCACTTAACTTTTTTCTAGTTTACCTCTTTTCACTGTTAACCTATCCCTTCTGAGTCTGCTGAAGCTTTGCTCTTAGTTCTTTTTTGCAGACCTCTATCCTTCATCAGAGCCTGGCAGTTAGACTCGCAGGTGTTCCTTACCTTGGACAGAAGAAGCCCCAAGTGAGTGGTCTCCCTCACCGGAGCTTAGAACAAACTCACGCAGCTCAGGGCGGTGCCTGAGAAGAGAAAACACATGGGGCAGAGAAGGGAGTGCAGCTCTATTTGGCTGCACCAGACCACTGATATTTCAAAATGAACACAATTTTTTCTGTTAACAGTTAGCAAGAGACAGGATACAGGGGACAGGAGAATGAGCCTTTCTCCCACCCAGGAGGCAGGCAAAGGCTGAAAACAGATCCTTTGATGTGAAGAGCCCAGCGCCTAGTCTCCGCTGCGCGCCGGAATGCGGTGTAAACTCCTGGGAGTGGCAAACAAACGCTGGCAGGCAGAGGCAGCAATTTAACTATTTAACTACCTGATAGACACCTGGTGCTCTCTGCACTGCACTGTCTTTGGGGAGAGAGCACGCAGCCAGGCAGGCACAAGGGAGTGCGGGTAGACTCTGGGGGGGCCAAAGGAGGGACGGCGGCTGTAGTCGGCCCCTCCCCAGCTGTGGCAAGCCTCACGGCCACTCCGGGACCGGCAGGCCGCCGCACTCACCACCAGCTTCTCACAACTCGCTTGCGGGGCACAGACAGCCTCTGCTGCTGCTGTGTCTGCAGAACTCAGAACCTCAGCGCCACTGCTGCTATCAAAGCCCTACCCGCGCCGCCAAAGCCGGAAATTTTTAGCCCAGCTCTGCAATCTCAGAGCTCTTCTGAGCAGCCTGGGGAGGACCGGCCTGGTGGTTTTTTTTCTCTTTTTTTCCTTTTTTAAAACCATTGCTGACAAATTCTGTCCTGACGTCAGTCCAAGTCTACAGTCGACAAAGGGTTAACACACACACACACACACACACACAGTCTTGTCACGTGACACAACCAGCCAAACGCCACTTTCTGACGGGGTCGGATTCCACATTGACTCTTTTTCCTGATAGGGGTGGGATTCCACATCCACCCCCGCTCTGGCAGAGAGAACACTCTCTCTCTCTTTCACTCTGCCAGGCAACAGCCAGGTCTTTTTGACTGTTCTGTACCCTGGGCACTCCTTCCAGGGTCTCCCTTGGAACATCTTTTTGGGGTGCAGACTGTGAGGCCATAGACAGTCGTCCTCTCACAGCCACTAGGGTCCTTACGGTCCACAGTGGCAGCTGCCAGAATAAACCCACAATCTCAGAATACACAAATGCAGCAGTTCCACACCTACACACCCAGCAGATTGTCCCATTTCTAGAATAATAGCAAACACAACAAGAGCAGATACGAGACTTAGACAAAAAGAAACCAAAAACAGCGGCGACTTCCCGTCGCCCACAGGCAACTCACAGATTCAGATGGCCTCTCCAAGGCCGGCCGGCTTAGACCTTTCACCAAAGTGATAGTCTCTTGGCCTTCAGAGGGGTCCATCAGGCGTCCCTGATCCTCCCCTATTCCTCCCTGGGACGTCTCCCAGGGGCAGATCGGACGGTGGACACCTGAGCACGTCTGCTCTTATCCACTCCGCACTCCCTCCCGGAGTGCGGTCTCTGGTGCTCTTACTGAGCACAGAGCGTCACGCAAAACCAGAACTGCGATCGCACCAGATACAGATTCAGATGGCCTCTCCAAGGCCCACAGACAGATTCAGATGGCCTCTCCAAGGCCCACAGACAGATTCAGATGGCCTCTCCAAGGCCCACAGATTGAGACCCTCCTGGTCTCCAGAAACAGAACACAGACACTAGACCAAGGCAGAACAGAAAATCCTACCTCTGAGTGGGTCCAGGACTTCTGGGTGGACGCGCTGATTCCCGGCCAATGCACCAAATGAAAGACTCTAAGACTCCCAAAGGGAGGCACTTACTCAAGCCTCGGGACAGCCGCGCACCCAAGAAGACACTGAGACCGAACTTAAGATGTATAGAGAGTAAGATTTAATACAGCAACGACAAGAAAGCACACAAAAAGCACATATACCAGATATCTGGGGTCGAAACTCATGCAGCCAGCAAGGTGCAGAGGAGATTCGGCAATTGGCCCAAATTTTCACAGGCTTTTATAGGAGAAGGGTAAGGGGAAAAGTACAAGTTTTACGTCACCAAGGGGTCGTGTCCTATATTTTGGCAATGTACTCGATCTATTGGAACATTCTGGGGTAGTACCAGGAGGCCCCTATCTCAAAAATGTTCTTGGCATAGTCTTTAGTTGGGAGGGGTTGGACTGAGTTCGCTCCAGGAGACCCTTATCTCAGAAATGCTCCTGGAACCGTTCTCACTTGGGAGGGGTCGGACCCTGGGGTGAAGAGTTCAAGAATGTACTCCGAGGTAAAAAGTTCAGGTGTGTTCCGGGAACAACCTCTAGATGGGAGGGGTAGGACTCCGAGTTGAAAAGTTCAGTAATTTTCCTCTTTCAGTACTATGTCCAATTTTCTGAGGATCCGCCAGACTGATTTCCAGAGTGGTTGTACAAGCTTGCAATCCCACCAACAATGGAGGAGTGTTCCTCTTTCTCCACATCCTCGCCAGCATCTGCTGTCACCTGAATTTTTGATCTTAGCCATTCTGACTGGTGTGAGGTGGAATCTCAGGGTTGTTTTGATTTGCACTTCCCTGATGATTACGGATGTTGAACATTTTTTCAGGTGTTTCTCTGCCATTCGGAATTCCTCAGGTGAGAATTCTTTGTTCAGTTCTGAGCCCCATTTTTTAATGGGGTTATTTGACTTTCTGGAGTCCACCTTCTTGAGTTCTTTATATATATTGGATATTAGTCCCTTATCTGATTTAGGGTAGGTGAAGATCCTTTCCCAATCTGTTGGTGGTTTTTTTGTCTTATTGATGGTGTCTTTAGCCTTGCAGAAGCTTTGTAGTTTCATGAGGTCCCACTTGTCAATTCTCGATCTTACAGCACAAGCCATTACTGTTCTATTCAGGAATTTTTCCCCTGTGCCCTGTGCCCTCGCCATGTTTTACATACTACAGTGTGAATTTTATATTTTCCACGTTTTCAGGGTTTCTTGCCATATTCTGGATCCTACAGTATGAATTTTAATTTTCCACGTTTTTAAGTTTTTTTTCATCATATTCCGGGTCCTACAGTGTGATTTTCTCTTTTTCCAACTTTTTCAGGTTTTCTCGGGATATTATGGGTCGGTCATACAGTGTGAATTTTTAATTTTCCACCTTTTTCAAGGTTTCTTGCCATATTCTGGTCCTACAGTGTGAATTTTTAATTTTCCACGTTTGTCCGTGTATCTCGCCATATACTTTGTCCTTTAGTGTGAGTTTTTAATTTTCTTCGTTTTTCAAGATTTTCTCGCCATATTCCAGGTCCTTCAGTATGAATTTTAATATTAAATATTTATAAGTTTCTTTTGGACATATACAGGGTCCTACAGTGTGATTTTCTCATTTTCCAACTTTTTCATGTTTTCTCGGGATATTCTGAGTCATACAGTGTGAATTTTCCTTTTCTACCTTTTTCAAGGTTTCTTGCCATATTCTGGTCCTTCAGTGTGAGTTTTTAATTTTCTACTTTTTTCAGGATTTCTCACCATATTCTGGGTCCTACAGTATGAATTTTAATTTTAAACGTTTTTAAGATTTTTTTTTTGTCTTATTCTGGGTCCTACAGTATGATTTTCTCATTTTCCAACTTTTACAGGTTTTCTATGAATATTCTGGGTCCTATAGTGTGAATTTTTAATTTTCACGATTTTCAGGTTCCTCGGCATATTCTGGGTCCTGTAACGTGATTTTCACATTTTCCATATTTTTCAAGTTTTTTTGCAATTCTGGGTTCTAGAGTGTGATTTTCTCATTTTCCACCTTTTTCAGGTTGTCTTGCCATATTCCTGGTCCTTCAGTGTGAGGTTTTAATTTTCTACTTTTTTCAGGGTTTCTCACCATATTCTGGGTCCTACAGCATGTATTTTTAATTTTCCACGTTTGTCAGGGTTTCTTGGCATATTCTGGGTCCTACAGTGTGATTTTCTCATTTTCGACGTTTTTCAAGTTTTTTCGCAATCCTGGGTCCTACAGTATGATTTGCTCATTTTCCACCTTTTTCAGGTTTTCTCTCCATGTTCGGGGTCCTTCAGTGTGTGTTCCTAATTTTCTACCTTTTTCAGGGTTTCTCACCATATTCTGGGTCCTTCAGCATGTATTTTTTATTTTCCACCCTTTTCAGGTTTTCTGGGAATATTCTGGGTCCTAGAGTGTGAATTTTTAATTTTCCACGTTTTTCAAGGTTTCTCGCCATATTCTGGTCCTACAGTGTTAATATTTAATTTTCCATGCTTTTCAGGTTTTCTTGCCATATTCTGGGACCTTCAGTGTGAGTTTTTAATTTTCCTCGTTTTTCAGGTTTTCTTGCCATATTTCCGGGTCCTTCAGTGTAAATTTTTAATTTTCCACTTTTTTCATGGTTTCTCTCTATATTCTGGGTCGGATAGTGTGAATTCTTAATTTTCACGTTTTTCAGGGTTTCTCGGCATATTCTGGGTCCTACAGCCTGTATTTTTAATTTTCCTCATTTTTCAGGGTTTCTCGGCATATTCTGGGTCTTACAGTGTGATTTTCTCATTTTTGAAGTTTTTCAAGTTTTTTCGCAATTCTGGGTCCTACAGTGTGATTTTCTCAATTTCCACCTTTTTCAGGTTTTCTTGCCATAATCTGGGTCCTTCTGTGTGAGTTTTTTAATATCTACTTTTTTCAGGGTTTTTCGCCATATTCTGTGTCCGACTGTGTGAATTTTAAATTTTCCAATTTTTTCATGGTTTCTTGCCATATTCTGGGTCAGACAGTGTGAATTTTTTATTTTCACGTTTTTCAGGGTTTCTCAGCATATTCTGGGTCCTGCAGTGTGATTTTCTCATTTTCTACCTTTTTCAGATTTTCTTGCCATATTAGGGGTCCTTCAGTTTGAGTTTTTAATTTTCTACTTTTTTCAGTGTTTCTCGCCATGATCTGCGTCCTACAGTGTGAATTTTAAATTTTCCTCGTTTTTCAGGGTTTCTCCCCATATTCTGGGTAAGACATTGTGAATCTTTTATTTTCACTTCTTTCAGGGTTTCTCGCCATATTCCGGGTCGTTCAGTGTCAATTTTTAATTTTCCACTTTTTTCATGGTTTCTCTCTATATTCTGGGTCGGACGGTGTGAATTTTTAATTTTCACGTTTTTCAGGGTTTCTACAGTGTGATTTTAGTATTTCCACGTTTTTCATGTTTTCTTGCCATATTGCAAGTCCTTCAGTGTTAATTTTTTCATTTTCCACGATTTTCAGTATTTCTCGCCATATTCT
This sequence comes from Mus caroli, assembly GCF_978045245.1. Taxonomy (NCBI): domain Eukaryota; kingdom Metazoa; phylum Chordata; class Mammalia; order Rodentia; family Muridae; genus Mus; species Mus caroli. The sequence goes on along the minus strand of NW_028228237.1, from coordinate 9,293 downwards.
GGGTAATACCGTTTGAATTTTTAATTTTCCACTGTTTTCTTGTTTTCTTGCCATATTCTGTTTCCGACAGTGTGAATTTTTAATTTTCACGTTTTTCAGGGTTTCTAGGCATATTCTGGGTCCTGAAGTGTGATTTTTCTCATTTTCCACGTTTTTCAAGTTTTTTCTAATTCTGGGTCCTACAGTGTGATTTTCTCATTTTCCACCTTTTTCAGGTTTTCTTGCCATAATCTGGGTCCTTCTGTGTGAGTTTTTTAATATCTACTTTTTTCAGGGTTTTTCGCCATATTCTGTGTCCGACTGTGTGAATTTTAAATTTTCCAATTTTTTCATGTTTTCTTGAAATATTCTGGGTCAGACAGTGTGAATTTTTTATTTTCACGTTTTTCAGGGTTTCTCGGCATATTCTGGGTCCTGCAGTGTGATTTTCTCATTTTCTACCTTTTTCAGATTTTCTTGCCATATTAGGGGTCCTTCAGTTTGAGTTTTTAATTTTCTACTTTTTTCAGTGTTTCTCGCCATGATCTGCATCCTACAGTGTGAATTTTAAATTTTCCTCGTTTTTCAGGGTTTATCCTCATATTCTGGGTAAGACAGTGTGAACTTTTTATTTTCACTTCTTTCAGGGTTTCTCGCCATATTCCGGGTCGTTCAGTGTCAATTTTTAATTTTCCACTTTTTTCATGGTTTCTGTCTATATTCTGGGTCGGACGGTGTGAATTTTTAATTTTCACGTTTTTCAGGGTTTCTACAGTGTGATTTTAGTATTTCCACGTTTTTCATGTTTTCTTGCCATATTGCAGGTCCTTCAGTGTTAATTTTTTCATTTTCCACGATTTTCAGTATTTCTCGCCATATTCTGGGTAATACCGTTTGAATTTTTAATTTTCCACTTTTTTCTTGTTTTCTTGCCATATTCTGTGTCCGAAAGTGTGAATTTTGAATTTTCATGTTTTTCAGGATTTCTAGGCATATTGTGGGTCCTGAAGTGTGATTTTCTCATTTTCCACGTATTTCAAGTTTTTTCTAATTCTGGGTCCTACAGTGTGATTTTCTCATTTTCCACCTTTTTCAGGTTTTCTGGCCATATTCGGGGTCCTTCAGTGTGAGTTTTTAATTTTCTACATTTTTCAGGGTTTCTCGCCATATTCTGGTTCCTGCAGTGTGTATTTTTAATATTCCACGTTTCTCACGGTTTCTCGCCATATTCTGGGTCCCACACTGTGATTTTCTCATTTTCGACGTTTTTCAATTTTTTTCGTAATTCTGGGTCTTACAGTGTGATTTTTTCATTTCCACGTTTTTCAGGATTTGTTGACATATTCCAGGTCCTTCAGTTTGAATTTTTTATTTTCCACGATTTTCAGTATTTCAAGACATTTTCTGGGTAATACGGTGTGAATTTTTATTTTTCCAACTTTTTAATGGTTTCTGGCCATATTCTTTGTCCGACAGTATGAATTTTTAATTTTCACGTTTTTCAGAGTTTCTTGCCATATTCTGGGTCCGATAGTGTGAATTTTTAATTTTCACGTTTTTCAGGGTTTCACGGCATATTCTGGGTCATACATTGTGATTTTCTCATTTTCAACATTTTTCAAGTTTTTTCACAATTATGAATCCTAGTGTGATTATTCTCATTTTCCACCCTTTTCAGGTTTTCTCGCCATATTTGGGGTCCTTCAGTGTGAATTTTTAATTTTCAACTTTTTTCATGATATTTCGCCATATTCTGGGTCCTTCTGTGTGAGTTTTCAATTTTCCTCGTTTTTCAGGTTTTCTCACCATATTCCGTGTCCTTCAGTGTGATTTTCTCATGTCCACGTTTCTCAGGTTTTCTTGCTATATTCTATGTCCTTCACTGTGAATTTTTAATTTTCCTCGTTTTTCAGTATTTCTCGCCATATTCTGTTTAATACAGTGTGAATTTTTAATTATCCACTTTTTTCATGGATTCTCGCCATATTCTGTGTCCGAAAGTGTGAATTTTTAATTTTCACCTTTTTCAGGGTTTTTCAGCATATTATCGGTCCTGCAGTGTGATTTTCTCATTTTCCACGTTTTTCAAGTTTTTTCGTAATTCTGGGTCCTACAGTGTGATTTTCTCATTTTTTTCCTTTTTCAGGTTTTCTCGCCATATTTGGGGTCTTACAGTGTGATTTTTTCATTTCCATGTTTTTCAGGGTTTCTTGCCATATTCCAGGTCCTTCAGTGTGAATTTTTTATTTTCCACGATTTTCAGTATTTCTCGACATTTTCTGGGTAATGCAGTGTGAATTTTTAATTTTCCACCTTTTTAATGTTTTCTGGCCATATTTTTTGTCCAACAGTATGAATTTTTAATTTTCACGTTTTACAGGGTTTCTTGCCATATTCTGGGTCTGATAGTGTGAATTTTTAATTTTCACGTTCTTCAGGGTTTCTCGGCATATTCTGGGTCATACAGTGTGATTTTCTCATTTTCCACGTTTTTCAAGTTTTTTCACAATTATGAGTCCTATTGTGATTATTCTCATTTTCCACCCTTTTCAGGTTTTCTCGCCATATTTGGGGACCTTCAACTGTGAGTTTTTAATTTTCCACTTTTTTCATGGTTTCTCGCCATATTCTGGGTCGTTCAGTGTGAGTTTTTAATTTTCCTCGTTTTTCAGGTTTTCTCACCATATTCCATGTCCTTCAGTGTGATTTTCTCATTTCCACTCTTCAGATTTTCTTGCTATATTCAAGGTCCTTCACTGTGAATTTTTAATTTTCCTCGTTTTTCAGTATTTCTCGCCATATTCTTTTTAATACAGTGTGAATTTTTAATTATCCACTTTTTTCATGGATTCTCGCCATATTCTGTGTCCGACAGTGTGAATTTTTAATTTTCACCTTTTTCAGGGTTTTTTGGCATATTCTCGGTCCTGCAGTGTGATTTTCTCATTTTCCACGTTTTTCAAGTTTTTTCGTAATTCTGGGTCCTACAGTGTGATTTTCTCATTTTTTTCCTTTTTCAGGTTTTCTCGCCATATTTGGGGACCTTCACTGTGAGTTTTTAATTTTCCACTTTTTTCATGGTTTCTCGCCATATTCTGTGTCCCACAGTGTAAATTTTTAATTTTCACGTTTTTCAGGGTTTCTCGGCATATTCTGGGTCCTACAGTGTGATTTCTCATTTTCGACGTTTTTCAAGTTTTTTCGCAATTCTGGGTCCTAAAGTGTTATTATTCTCATTTTCCAGCTTTTTAAGTTTTTCTCGCCATATTTGGGGTCTTACAGTGTGATTTTTTCATTTCCATGTTTTTCAGGGTTTCTTGCCATATTCCAGGTCCTTCAGTGTGAATTTTTTATTTTCCACGATTTTCAGTATTTCTCGACATTTTCTGGGTAATGCAGTGTGAATTTTTAATTTTCCACCTTTTTAATGTTTTCTGGCCATATTTTTTGTCCAACAGTATGAATTTTTAATTTTCACGTTTTTCAGGGTTTCTTGCCATATTCTGGGTCTGATAGTGTGAATTTTTAATTTTCACGTTCTTCAGGGTTTCTCGGCATATTCTGGGTCATACAGTGTGATTTTCTCATTTTCGACGTTTTTCAAGTTTTTTCACAATTATGAGTCCTAGTGTGATTATTCTCATTTTCCACCCTTTTCAGGTTTTCTCGCCATATTTGCGGTCCTTCAGTGTGAATTTTTAATTTTCTACTTTTTTCATGTTTTCTCGCCATATTCTGGGTCGTTCAGTGTGAGTTTTTAATTTTCCTCCTTTTTCAGGTTTTCTCACCATATTCCGTGTCCTTCAGTGTGGTTTTCTCATTTCCACGTTCTTCAGATTTTCTTGCTATATTCAAGGTCCTTCACTGTGAATTTTTAATTTTCCTCGTTTTTCAGTATTTCTCGCCATATTCTGTTTAATACAGTGTGAATTTTTAATTATCCACTTTTTTTCATGGATTCTCACCATATTCTGTGTCCGACAGTGTGAATTTTTAATTTTCACCTTTTTCAGGGTTTTTTGGCATATTCTCGGTCCTGCAGTGTGATTTTCTCATTTTCCACGTTTTTCAAGTTTTTTCGTAATTTTGGGTCCTAGAGTGTGATTTTCTCATTTTTTTCCTTTTTCAGGTTTTCTCGCCATATTTGGGGACCTTCAACTGTGAGTTTTTAATTTTCCACTTTTTTCATGGTTTCTCGCCATATTCTGGGTCGTTCAGTGTGAGTTTTATAATTTTCCTCGTTTTTCAGGTTTTCTCACCATATTCCATGTCCTTCAGTGTGATTTTCTCATTTCCACTCTTCAGATTTTCTTGCTATATTCAAGGTCCTTCACTGTGAATTTTTAATTTTCCTCGTTTTTCAGTATTTCTCGCCATATTCTTTTTAATACAGTGTGAATTTTTAATTATCCACTTTTTTCATGGATTCTCGCCATATTCTGTGTCCGACAGTGTGAATTTTTAATTTTCACCTTTTTCAGGGTTTTTTGGCATATTCTCGGTCCTGCAGTGTGATTTTCTCATTTTCCACGTTTTTCAAGTTTTTTCGTAATTTTGGGTCCTACAGTGTGATTTTCTCATTTTTTTCCTTTTTCAGGTTTTCTCGCCATATTTGGGGACCTTCACTGTGAGTTTTTAATTTTCCACTTTTTTCATGGTTTCTCGCCATATTCTGTGTCCCACAGTGTAAATTTTTAATTTTCACGTTTTTCAGGGTTTCTCGGCATATTCTGGGTCCTACAGTGTGATTTCTCATTTTCGACGTTTTTCAAGTTTTTTCGCAATTCTGGGTCCTAAAGTGTAATTATTCTCATTTTCCAGCTTTTTAAGTTTTTCTCGCCATATTTGGGGTCTTACAGTGTGATTTTTTCATTTCCATGTTTTTCAGGGTTTCTTGCCATATTCCAGGTCCTTCAGTGTGAATTTTTTATTTTCCACGATTTTCAGTATTTCTCGACATTTTCTGGGTAATGCAGTGTGAATTTTTAATTTTCCACCTTTTTAATGTTTTCTGGCCATATTTTTTGTCCAACAGTATGAATTTTTAATTTTCACGTTTTTCAGGGTTTCTTGCCATATTCTGGGTCTGATAGTGTGAATTTTTAATTTTCACATTCTTCAGGGTTTCTCGGCATATTCTGGGTCATACAGTGTGATTTTCTCATTTTCGACGTTTTTCAAGTTTTTTCACAATTATGAGTCCTAGTGTGATTATTCTCATTTTCCACCCTTTTCGGGTTTTCTCGCCATATTTGGGGTCCTTCAGTGTGAATTTTTAATTTTCTACTTTTTTCATGATATTTCGCCATATTCTGGGTCCTTCTGTGTGAGTTTTCAATTTTCCTCGTTTTTCAGGTTTTCTCACCATATTCCATGTCCTTCAGTGTGGTTTTCTCATTTCCACGTTCGTCAGATTTTCTTGCTATATTCAAGGTCCTTCAGTGTGAATTTTTAATTTTCTATTTTTTTCATGTTTTCTCGCCATATTCTTTTTAATACAGTGTGAATTTTTAATTATCCACTTTTTTCATGGATTCTCGCCATATTCTGTGTCCGACAGTGTGAATTTTTAATTTTCACCTTTTTCAGGGTTTTTTGGCATATTCTCGGTCCTGCAGTGTGATTTTCTCATTTTCCACGTTTCTCAAGTTTTTTCGTAATTCTGGGTCCTACAGTGTGATTTTCTCATTTTTTTCCTTTTTCAGGTTTTCTCGCCATATTTGGGGACCTTCACTGTGAGTTTTTAATTTTCCACTTTTTTCATGGTTTCTCGCCATATTCTGTGTCCCACAGTGTAAATTTTTAATTTTCACGTTTTTCAGGGTTTCTCGGCATATTCTGGGTCCTACAGTGTGATTTCTCATTTTCGACGTTTTTCAAGTTTTTTCGCAATTCTGGGTCCTAAAGTGTAATTATTCTCATTTTCCAGCTTTTTAAGTTTTTCTCGCCATATTTGGGGTCTTACAGTGTGATTTTTTCATTTCCATGTTTTTCAGGGTTTCTTGCCATATTCCAGGTCCTTCAGTGTGAATTTTTTATTTTCCACGATTTTCAGTATTTCTCGACATTTTCTGGGTAATGCAGTGTGAATTTTTCATTTTCCACCTTTTTAATGTTTTCTGGCCATATTTTTTGTCCAACAGTATGAATTTTTAATTTTCACGTTTTTCAGGGTTTCTTGCCATATTCTGGGTCTGATAGTGTGAATTTTTAATTTTCACGTTCTTCAGGGTTTCTCGGCATATTCTGGGTCATACAGTGTGATTTTCTCATTTTCGACGTTTTTCAAGTTTTTTCACAATTATGAGTCCTAGTGTGATTATTCTCATTTTCCACCCTTTTCAGGTTTTCTCGCCATATTTGGGGTCCTTAAGTGTGAATTTTTAATTTTCTACTTTTTTCATGTTTTCTCGCCATATTCTGGGTCATTCAGTTTGAGTTTTTAATTTTCCTCCTTTTTCAGGTTTTCTCACCATATTCCGTGTCCTTCAGTGTGATTTTCTCATGTCCACGTTTCTCAGGTTTTCTTGCTATATTCTATGTCCTTCACTGTGAATTTTTAATTTTCCTCGTTTTTCAGTATTTCTCGCCATATTCTGTTTAATACAGTGTGAATTTTTAATTATCCACTTTTTTCATGGATTCTCGCCATATTCTGTGTCCGACAGTGTGAATTTTTAATTTTCACCTTTTTCAGGGTTTTTTGGCATATTCTCGGTCCTGCAGTGTGATTTTCTCATTTTCCACGTTTTTCAAGTTTTTTCGTAATTTTGGGTCCTAGAGTGTGATTTTCTCATTTTTTTCCTTTTTCAGGTTTTCTCGCCATATTTGGGGACCTTCACTGTGAGTTTTTAATTTTCCACTTTTTTCATGGTTTCTCGCCATATTCTGTGTCCCACAGTGTAAATCTTTAATTTTCACGTTTTTCAGGGTTTCTCGGCATATTCTGGGTCCTACAGTGTGATTTCTCATTTTCGACGTTTTTCAAGTTTTTTCGCAATTCTGGGTCCTAAAGTGTAATTATTCTCATTTTCCAGCTTTTTAAGTTTTTCTCGCCATATTTGGGGTCTTACAGTGTGATTTTTTCATTTCCATGTTTTTCAGGATTTCTTGCCATATTCCAGGTCCTTCAGTGTGAATTTTTTATTTTCCACGATTTTCAGTATTTCTCAACATTTTCTGGTAATGCAGTGTGAATTTTTAATTTTCCACCTTTTTAATGTTTTCTGGCCATATTTTTTGTCCAACAGTATGAATTTTTAATTTTCACGTTTTTCAGGGTTTCTTGCCATATTCTGGGTCTGATAGTGTGAATTTTTAATTTTCACGTTCTTCAGGGTTTCTCGGCATATTCTGGGTCATACAGTGTGATTTTCTCATTTTCGACGTTTTTCAAGTTTTTTCACAATTATGAGTCCTAGTGTGATTATTCTCATTTTCCACCCTTTTCAGGTTTTCTCGCCATATTTGGGGTCCTTAAGTGTGAATTTTTAATTTTCTACCTTTTTCATGTTTTCTCTCCATATTCTGGGTCATTCAGTTTGAGTTTTTAATTTTCCTCCTTTTTCAGGTTTTCTCACCATATTCCGTGTCCTTCAGTGTGATTTTCTCATGTCCACGTTTCTCAGGTTTTCTTGCTATATTCTATGTCCTTCACTGTGAATTTTTAATTTTCCTCGTTTTTCAGTATTTCTCGCCATATTCTGTTTAATACAGTGTGAATTTTTAATTATCCACTTTTTTCATGGATTCTCGCCATATTCTGTGTCCGACAGTGTGAATTTTTAATTTTCACCTTTTTCAGGGTTTTTTGGCATATTCTCGGTCCTGCAGTGTGATTTTCTCATTTTCCACGTTTTTCAAGTTTTTTCGTAATTTTGGGTCCTACAGTGTGATTTTCTCATTTTTTTCCTTTTTCAGGTTTTCTCGCCATATTTGGGGACCTTCACTGTGAATTTTTAATTTTCCACTTTTTTCATGGTTTCCCGCCATATTCTGTGTCCCACAGTGTGAATTTTTAATTTTCACGTTTTTCAGGGTTTCTCGGCATATTCTGGGTCCTACAGTGTGATTTCTCATTTTCGACGTTTTTTCAAGTTTTTTTGCAATTCTGGGTCCTAAAGTGTAATTATTCTCATTTTCCAGATTTTTAAGTTTTTCTCGCCATATTTGGGGTCTTACAGTGTGATTTTTTCATTTCCATGTTTTTCAGGGTTTCTTGCCATATTCCAGGTCCTTCAGTGTGAATTTTTTATTTTCCACGATTTTCAGTATTTCTCGACATTTTCTGGGTAATGCAGTGTGAATTTTTAATTTTCCACCTTTTTAATGTTTTCTGGCCATATTTTTTGTCCAACAGTATGAATTTTTAATTTTCACGTTTTTCAGGGTTTCTTACCATATTCTGGGTCTGATAGTGTATATTTTTAATTTTCACGTTCTTCAGGGTTTCTCGGCATATTCTGGGTCATACAGTGTGATTTTCTCATTTTCGACGTTTTTCAAGTTTTTCACAATTATGAGTCCTAGTGTGATTATTCTCATTTTCCACCCTTTTCAGGTTTTCTCGCCATATTTGGGGTCTTACAGTGTGATTTTTTCATTTCCATGTTTTTCAGGGTTTCTTGCCATATTCCAGGTCCTTCAGTGTGAATTTTTTATTTTCCACGATTTTCAGTATTTCTCGACATTTTCTGGGTAATGCAGTGTGAATTTTTAATTTTCCACCTTTTTAATGTTTTCTGGCCATATTTTTTGTCCAACAGTATGAATTTTTAATTTTCACGTTTTTCAGGGTTTCTTGCCATATTCTGGGTCTGATAGTGTGAATTTTTAATTTTCACGTTCTTCAGGGTTTCTCGGCATATTCTGGGTCATACAGTGTGATTTTCTCATTTTCGACGTTTTTCAAGTTTTTTCACAATTATGAGTCCTAGTGTGATTATTCTCATTTTCCACCCTTTTCAGGTTTTCTCGCCATATTTGGGGTCCTTCAGTGTGAATTGTTAATTTTCTACTTTTTTCATGTTTTCTCGCCATATTCTGGGTCGTTCAGTGTGAGTTTTTAATTTTCCTCGTTTTTCAGGTTTTCTCACCATATTCCGTGTCCTTCAGTGTGATTTTCTCATGTCCACGTTTCTCAGGTTTCCTTGCTATATTCTATGTCCTTCACTGTGAATTTTTAATTTTCCTCCTTTTTCAGTATTTCTCGCCATGTTCTGTTTAATACAGTGTGAATTTTTAATTATCCACTTTTTTCATGGATTCTCGCCATATTCTGTGTCTGAAAGTGTGAATTTTTAATTTTCACTTTT
>NW_028228236.1:0-26342 GCF_978045245.1 Mus caroli | reverse complement strand
TAATGCGGGTTTTTCAGTAAATTCTAAGTTTTTCAGTGCAACTCACTCATATACAATGTACTACACTGTGCATTTCGTCTAATGCGGGTTTTTCAGTAAATTCTAAGTTTTTCAGTGCAACTCACTCATATACAATGTACTACACTGTGCATTTCCTCTAATGCGGGTTTTTCAGTAAATTCTAAGTTTTTCAGTGCAACTCACTCATATACAATGTACTACACTGTGCGTTTCGTCTAATGCGGGTTTTTCAGTAAATTCTAAGTTTTTCAGTGCAACTCACTCATATACATGTACTACACTGTGCATTTCGTCTAATGCGGGTTTTTCAGTAAATTCTAAGTTTTTCAGTGCTTCTCACTCATATACAATGTACTACACTGTGCATTTCGTCTAATGCGGGTTTTTCAGTAAATTCTAAGTTTTTCAGTGCAACTCACTCATATACAATGTACTACACTGTGCATTTCGTCTAATGCGGGTTCTTCAGTAAATTCTAAGTTTTTCAGTGCAACTCACTCATATACAATGTACTACACTGTGCATTTCGTCTAATGCGGGTTTTTCAGTAAATTCTAAATTTTTCAGTGCAACTCACTCATATACAATGTACTACACTGTGCATTTCGTCTAATGCGGGTTTTTCAGTAAATTCTAAGTTTTTCAGTGCAACTCACTCATATACTATGTACTACACTGTGCATTTCGTCTAATGCGGGTTTTTCAGTAAATTCTAAGTTTTTCAGTGCAACTCACTCATATACTATGTACTACACTGTGCATTTCGTCTAATGCGGGTTTTTCAGTAAATTCTAATTTTTTCAGTGCAACTCACTCATATACAATGTACTACACTGTGCATTTCGTCTGATGCGGGTTTTTCAGTAAATTCTAAGTTTTTCAGTGCAACTCACTCATATACAATGTACTACACTGTGCATTTCGTCTAATGCGGGTTTTTCAGTAAATTCTAAGTTTTTCAGTGCAAATCACTCATATACAATGTACTACACTGTGCATTTCGTCTAATGCGGGTTTTTCAGTAAATTCTAAGTTTTTCAGTGCAACTCACTCATATACATGTACTATACTGTGCATTTCGTCTAATGCGGGTTTTTCAGTAAATTCTAAGTTTTTCAGTGCAACTCACTCATATACAATGTACTACACTGTGCATTTCGTCTAATGCGGGTTTTTCAGTAAATTCTAAGTTTTTCAGTGCAACTCACTCATATACAATGTACTACACTGTGCATTTCGTCTAATGCGGGTTTTTCAGTAAATTCTGAGTTTTTCAGTGCAACTCACTCATATACAATGTACTACACTGTGCATTTCGTCTAATGCGGGTTTTTCAGTAAATTCTAAGTTTTTCAGTGCAACTCACCCATATACAAAGTACTACACTGTGCATTTCGTCTAATGCGGGTTTTTCAGTAAATTCTAAGTTTTTCAGTGCAACTCACTCATATACATGTACTACACTGTGCATTTCGTCTAATGCGGGTTTTTCAGTAAATTCTAAGTTTTTCAGTGCAACTCACTCATATACAAAGTACTACACTGTGCATTTCGTCTAATGCGGGTTTTTCAGTAAATTCTAAGTTTTTCAGTGCAACTCACTCATATACATGTACTACACTGTGCATTTCGTCTAATGCGGGTTTTTCAGTAAATTCTAAGTTTTTCAGTGCAACTCACTCATATACAATGTACTACACTGTGCATTTCGTCTAATGCGGGTTTTTCAGTAAATTCTAAGTTTTTCAGTGCAACTCACTCATATACAATGTACTACACTGTGCATTTCGTCTAATGCGGGTTTTTCAGTAAATTCTAAGTTTTTCAGTGCAACTCACTCATATACCATGTACAACACTGTGCATTTCGTCTAATGCGGATTTTTCAGTAAATTCTAAGTTTTTCAGTGCAACTCACTCATATACAATGTACTACACTGTGCATTTCGTCTAATGCGGGTTTTTCAGTAAATTCTAAGTATTTCAGTGCAACTCACTCATATAAAATGTACTACACTGTGCATTTCGTCTAATGCGGGTTTTTCAGTAAATTCTAAGTTTTTCAGTGCAACTCACTCATATACAAGGTACTACACTGTGCATTTCGTCTAATGCGGGTTTTTCAGTAAATTCTAAGTTTTTCAATACAACTCACTCATATACAATGTACTACACTGTGCATTTCGTCTAAAGCGGGTTTTTCAGTAAATTCTACGTTTTTCAGTGCAACTCACTCATATACAATGTACTACACTGATCATTTCGTCTAATGCTGGTTTTTCAGTAAATTCTAAGTTTTTCAGTGCAACTCACTCATATACAATGTACTACACTGTGCATTTTGTCTAAAGCGGGTTTTTCAGTAAATTCTACTTTTTTCAGTGCAACTCACTCATATACAATGTACTAGACTGTGCATTTCGTCTAATGCGGGTTTTTCAGTAAATTCTAAGTTTTTCCGTGCAACTCACTCATATACAATGTACTACACTGTGCATTTCGTCTAATGCGGGTTTTTCAGTAAATTCTAAGTTTTTCAGTGCAACTCACTCATATACATGTACTACACTGTGCATTTCGTCTAATGCGGGTTTTTCAGTAAATTCTAAGTTTTTCAGTGCTTCTCACTCATATACAATGTACTACACTGTGCATTTCGTCTAATGCGGGTTTTTCAGTAAATTCTAAGTTTTTCAGTGCAACTCACTCATATACAATGTACTACACTGTGCATTTCGTCTAATGCGGGTTCTTCAGTAAATTCTAAGTTTTTCAGTGGAACTCACTCATATACAATGTACTACACTGTGCATTTCGTCTAATGCGGGTTTTTCAGTAAATTCTAAGTTTTTCAGTGCAACTCACTCATGTACAATGTACTACACTGTGCATTTCGTCTGATGTGGGTTTTTCAGTAAATTCTAAGTTTTTCAGTGCAACTCACTCATATACTATGTACTACACTGTGCATTTCGTCTAATGCGGGTTTTTCAGTAAATTCTAAGTTTTTCAGTGCAACTCACTCATATACTATGTACTACACTGTGCATTTCGTCTAATGCGGGTTTTTCAGTAAATTCTAATTTTTTCAGTGCAACTCACTCATATACAATGTACTACACTGTGCATTTCGTCTGATGCGGGTTTTTCAGTAAATTCTAAGTTTTTCAGTGCAACTCACTCATATACAATGTACTACACTGTGCATTTCGTCTAATGCGGGTTTTTCAGTAAATTCTAAGTTTTTCAGTGCAAATCACTCATATACAATGTACTACACTGTGCATTTCGTCTAATGCGGGTTTTTCAGTAAATTCTAAGTTTTTCAGTGCAACTCACTCATATACATGTACTACACTGTGCATTTCGTCTAATGCGGGTTTTTCAGTAAATTCTAAGTTTTTCAGTGCAACTCACTCATATACAATGTACTACACTGTGCATTTCGTCTAATGCGGGTTTTTCAGTAAATTCTAAGTTTTTCAGTGCAACTCACTCATATACAATGTACTACACTGTGCATTTCGTCTAATGCGGGTTTTTCAGTAAATTCTGAGTTTTTCAGTGCAACTCACTCATATACAATGTACTACAATGTGCATTTCGTCTAATGCGGGTTTTTCAGTAAATTCTAAGTTTTTCAGTGCAACTCACTCATATACAATGTACTACACTGTACAATTCGTCTAATGCGGGTTTTTCAGTAAATTCTAAATTTTTCAGTGCAACTCACTCATATACAATGTACTACACTGTGCATTTCGTCTAATGCGGGTTTTTCAGTAAATTCTAGTTTTTCAGTGCAACTCACTCATATACTATGTACTACACTGTGCATTTCGTCTAATGCGGGTTTTTCAGTAAATTCTAAGTTTTTCAGTGCAACTCACTCATATACAATGTACTACACTGTGCATTTCGTCTAATGCGGGTTTTTCAGTAAATTCTAAGTTTTTCAGTGCAACTCACTCATATACAATGTACTACACTGTGCATTTCGTCTAATGCGGGTTTTACAGTAAATTCTAAGTTTTTCAGTGCAACTCACTCATATACAATGTACTACACTGTGCATTTCGTCTAATGCGGGTTTTTCAGTAAATTCTAAATTTTTCAGTGCAACTCACTCATATACAATGTACTACACTGTGCATTTCGTCTAATGCGGGTTTTTCAGTAAATTCTAGTTTTTCAGTGCAACTCACTCATATACTATGTACTACACTGTGCATTTCGTCTAATGCGGGTTTTTCAGTAAATTCTAAGTTTTTCAGTGCAACTCACTCATATACTATGTACTACACTGTGCATTTCGTCTAATGCCGGTTTTTCAGTAAATTCTAAGTTTTTCAGTGCAACTCACTCATATACAATGTACTACACTGTGCATTTCGTCTAATGCGGGTTTTTCAGTAAATTCTAAGTTTTTCAGTGCAACTCACTCATATACAATGTACTACACTGTGCATTTCGTCTAATGCGGGTTTTTCAGTAAATTCTAAGTTTTTCAGTGCAATTCACTCATATACTATGTACTACACTGTGCATTTCGTCTAATGCGGGTTTTTCAGTAAATTCTAAGTTTTTCAGTGCAACTCACTCATATACAATGTACTACACTGTGCATTTCGTCTAATGCGGGTTTTTCAGTAAATTCTAAGTTTTTCAGTGCAATTCACTCATATGCTATGTACTACACTGTTCATTTCTTCTAATGCGGGTTTTTCAGTAAATTCTAAGTTTTTCAGTGCAACTCACTCATATACAATGTACTACACTGTGCATTTCGTCTAATGCGGGTTTTTCAGTAAATTCTAAGTTTTTCAGTGCAACTCACTCATATACAATGTACTACACTGTGCATTTCGTCTAATCGGGTTTTTTCAGTAAATTCTAAGTTTTTCAGTGCAACTCACTCATATACAAAGTACTACACTGTGCATTTCGTCTAATGCGGGTTTTTCAGTAAATTCTAAGTTTTTCAGTGCAACTCACTCATATACATGTACTACACTGTGCATTTCGTCTAATGCGGGTTTTTCATTAAATTCTATGTTTTTCAGTGCAACTCACTCATATACAATGTACTACACTGTGCATTTCGTCTAAAGCGGGTTTTTCAGTAAATTCTACGTTTTTCAGTGCAACTCACTCATATACAATGTACTACACTGTTCATTTCTTCTAATGCGGGTTTTTCAGTAAATTCTAAGTTTTTCAGTGCAACTCACTCATATACAATGTACTACACTGTGCATTTCGTCTAATGCGGGTTTTTCAGTAAATTCTAAGTTTTTCAGTGCAACTCACTCATATACTATATACTACACTGTGCATTTCGTCTAATGCGGGTTTTTCAGTAAATTCTAAGTTTTTCAGTGCAACTCACTCATATACAATGTACTACACTGTGCATTTCGTCTAAGCGGGTTTTTCAGTAAATTCTACGTTTTTCAGTGCAACTCACTCATATACAATGTACTACACTGTTCATTTCGTCTAATGCGGGTTTTTCAGTAAATTCTAAGTTTTTCAGAGCAACTAACTCATATACAATGTACTACACTGTGCATTTCGTCTAATGCGGGTTTTTCAGTAAATTCTAAGTTTTTCAGTGCAACTCACTCATATACTATGTACTACACTGTGCATTTCGTCTAATGCGGGTTTTTCAGTAAATTCTAATTTTTTCAGTGCAACTCACTCATATACAATGTACTACACTGTGCATTTCGTCTGATGCGGGTTTTTCAGTAAATTCTAAGTTTTTCAGTGCAACTCACTCATATACAATGTACTACACTGTGCATTTCGTCTAATGCGGGTTTTTCAGTAAATTCTAAGTTTTTCAGTGCAACTCACTCATATACAATGTACTACACTGTGCATTTCGTCTAATGCGGGTTTTTCAGTAAATTCTAAGTTTTTCAGTGCAATTCACTCATATACTATGTACTACACTGTGCATTTCGTCTAATGCGGGTTTTTTCAGTAAATTCTAAGTTTTTCAGTGCAACTCACTCATATACAATGTACTACACTGTGCATTTCGTCTAATGCGGGTTTTTCAGTAAATTCTAAGTTTTTCAGTGCAACTCACTCATATACAATGTACTACACTGTGCATTTCGTCTAATGCGGGTTTTTCAGTAAATTCTAAGTTTTTCAGTGCAACTCACTCATATACAAAGTACTACACTGTGCATTTCGTCTAATGCGGGTTTTTCAGTAAATTCTAAGTTTTTCAGTGCAACTCACTCATATACATGTACTACACTGTGCATTTCGTCTAATGCGGGTTTTTCAGTAAATTCTAAGTTTTTCAGTGCAACTCACTCATATACAAAGTACTACACTGTGCATTTCGTCTAATGCGGGTTTTTCAGTAAATTCTAAGTTTTTCAGTGCAACTCACTCATATACATGTACTACACTGTGCATTTCGTCTAATGCGGGTTTTTCAGTAAATTCTAAGTTTTTCAGTGCAACTCACTCATATACAATGTACTACACTGTGCATTTCGTCTAATGCGGGTTTTTCAGTAAATTCTAAGTTTTTCAGTGCAACTCACTCATATACAATGTACTACACTGTGCATTTCGTCTAATGCGGGTTTTTCAGTAAATTCTAAGTTTTTCAGTGCAACTCACTCATATACCATGTACAACACTGTGCATTTCGTCTAATGCGGGTTTTTCAGTAAATTCTAAGTTTTTCAGTGCAACTCACTCATATACAATGTACTACACTGTGCATTTCGTCTAATGCGGGTTTTTCAGTAAATTCTAAGTATTTCAGTGCAACTCACTCATATAAAATGTACTACACTGTGCATTTCGTCTAATGCGGGTTTTTCAGTAAATTCTAAGTTTTTCAGTGCAACTCACTCATATACAATGTACTACACTGTGCATTTCGTCTAATGCGGGTTTTTCAGTAAATTCTGAGTTTTTCAGTGCAACTCACTCATATACAATGTACTACAATGTGCATTTCGTCTAATGCGGGTTTTTCAGTAAATTCTAAGTTTTTCAGTGCAACTCACTCATATACAATGTACTACACTGTACAATTCGTCTAATGCGGGTTTTTCAGTAAATTCTAAATTTTTCAGTGCAACTCACTCATATACAATGTACTACACTGTGCATTTCGTCTAATGCGGGTTTTTCAGTAAATTCTAGTTTTTCAGTGCAACTCACTCATATACTATGTACTACACTGTGCATTTCGTCTAATGCGGGTTTTTCAGTAAATTCTAAGTTTTTCAGTGCAACTCACTCATATACTATGTACTACACTGTGCATTTCGTCTAATGCGGGTTTTTCAGTAAATTCTAATTTTTTCAGTGCAACTCACTCATATACAATGTACTACACTGTGCATTTCGTCTGATGCGGGTTTTTCAGTAAATTCTAAGTTTTTCAGTGCAACTCACTCATATACAATGTACTACACTGTGCATTTCGTCTAATGCGGGTTTTTCAGTAAATTCTAAGTTTTTCAGTGCAACTCACTCATATACAATGTACTACACTGTGCATTTCGTCTAATGCGGGTTTTTCAGTAAATTCTAAGTTTTTCAGTGCAACTCACTCATATACATGTACTACACTGTGCATTTCGTCTAATGCGGGTTTTTCAGTAAATTCTAAGTTTTTCAGTGCAACTCACTCATATACAATGTACTACACTGTGCATTTCGTCTAATGCGGGTTTTTCCGTAAATTCTAAGTTTTTCAGTGCAACTCACTCATATACAATGTACTACACTGTGCATTTCGTCTAATGCGGGTTTTTCAGTAAATTCTAAGTTTTTCAGTGCAACTCACTCATATACAATGTACTACACTGTGCATTTCGTCTAATGCGGGTTTTACAGTAAATTCTAAGTTTTTCAGTGCAACTCACTCATATACAATGTACTACACTGTGCATTTCGTCTAATGCGGGTTTTTCAGTAAATTCTAAATTTTTCAGTGCAACTCACTCATATACAATGTACTACACTGTGCATTTCGTCTAATGCGGGTTTTTCAGTAAATTCTAGTTTTTCAGTGCAACTCACTCATATACTATGTACTACACTGTGCATTTCGTCTAATGCGGGTTTTTCAGTAAATTCTAAGTTTTTCAGTGCAACTCACTCATATACTATGTACTACACGGTGCATTTCGTCTAATGCGGGTTTTTCAGTAAATTCTAAGTTTTTCAGTGCAACTCACTCATATACAATGTACTACACTGTGCATTTCGTCTAATGCGGGTTTTTCAGTAAATTCTAAGTTTTTCAGTGCAACTCACTCATATACAATGTACTACACTGTGCATTTCGTCTAATGCGGGTTTTTCAGTAAATTCTAAGTTTTTCAGTGCAATTCACTCATATACTATGTACTACACTGTGCATTTCGTCTAATGCGGGTTTTTCAGTAAATTCTAAGTTTTTCAGTGCAACTCACTCATATACAATGTACTACACTGTGCATTTCGTCTAATGCGGGTTTTTCAGTAAATTCTAAGTTTTTCAGTGCAATTCACTCATATGCTATGTACTACACTGTGCATTTCGTCTAATGCGGGTTTTTCAGTAAATTCTAAGGTTTTCAGTGCAACTCACTCATATACAATGTACTACACTGTGCATTTCGTCTAATGCGGGTTTTTCAGTAAATTCTAAGTTTTTCAGTGCAACTCACTCATATACAATGTACTACACTGTGCATTTCGTCTAATGCGGGTTTTTCAGTAAATTCTAAGTTTTTCAGTGCAACTCACTCATATACAAAGTACTACACTGTGCATTTCGTCTAATGCGGGTTTTTCAGTAAATTCTAAGTTTTTCAGTGCAACTCACTCATATACATGTACTACACTGTGCATTTCGTCTAATGCGGGTTTTTCATTAAATTCTATGTTTTTCAGTGCAACTCACTCATATACAAAGTACTACACTGTGCATTTCGTCTAATGCGGGTTTTTCAGTAAATTCTAAGTTTTTCAGTGCAACTCACTCATATACAATGTACCATACTGTGCATTTCGTCTAAAGCGGGTTTTTCAGTAAATTCTACGTTTTTCAGTGCAACTCACTCATATACAATGTACTACACTGTTCATTTCTTCTAATGCGGGTTTTTCAGTAAATTCTAAGTTTTTCAGTGCAACTCACTCATATACAATGTACTACACTGTGCATTTCGTCTAATGCGGGTTTTTCAGTAAATTCTAAGTTTTTCAGTGCAACTCACTCATATACTATGTACTACACTGTGCATTTCGTCTAATGCGGGTTTTTCAGTAAATTCTAAGTTTTTCAGTGCAACTCACTCATATACAATGTACTACACTGTGCATTTCGTCTAAGCGGGTTTTTCAGTAAATTCTACGTTTTTCAGTGCAACTCAATCATATACAATGTACTACACTGTTCATTTCGTCTAATGCGGGTTTTTCAGTAAATTCTAAGTTTTTCAGTGCAACTCACTCATATACAATGTACTACACTGTGCATTTCGTCTAATGCGGGTTTTTCAGTAAATTCTAAGTTTTTCAGTGCAACTCACTCATATACTATGTACTACACTGTGCATTTCGTCTAATGCGGGTTTTTCAGTAAATTCTAATTTTTTCAGTGCAACTCACTCATATACAATGTACTACACTGTGCATTTCGTCTGATGCGGGTTTTTCAGTAAATTCTAAGTTTTTCAGTGCAACTCACTCATATACAATGTACTACACTGTGCATTTCGTCTAATGCGGGTTTTTCAGTAAATTCTAAGTTTTTCAGTGCAACTCACTCATATACAATGTACTACACTGTGCATTTCGTCTAATGCGGGTTTTTCAGTAAATTCTAAGTTTTTCAGTGCAATTCACTCATATACTATGTACTACACTGTGCATTTCGTCTAATGCGGGTTTTTCAGTAAATTCTAAGTTTTTCAGTGCAACTCACTCATATACAATGTACTACACTGTGCATTTCGTCTAATGCGGGTTTTTCAGTAAATTCTAAGTTTTTCAGTGCAACTCACTCATATACAATGTACTACACTGTGCATTTCGTCTAATGCGGGTTTTTCAGTAAATTCTAAGTTTTTCAGTGCAACTCACTCATATACAAAGTACTACACTGTGCATTTCGTCTAATGCGGGTTTTTCAGTAAATTCTAAGTTTTTCAGTGCAACTCACTCATATACATGTACTACACTGTGCATTTCGTCTAATGCGGGTTTTTCAGTAAATTCTAAGTTTTTCAGTGCAACTCACTCATATACAAAGTACTACACTGTGCATTTCGTCTAATGCGGGTTTTTCAGTAAATTCTAAGTTTTTCAGTGCAACTCACTCATATACATGTACTACACTGTGCATTTCGTCTAATGCGGGTTTTTCAGTAAATTCTAAGTTTTTCAGTGCAACTCACTCATATACAATGTACTACACTGTGCATTTCGTCTAATGCGGGTTTTTCAGTAAATTCTAAGTTTTTCAGTGCAACTCACTCATATACAATGTACTACACTGTGCATTTCGTCTAATGCGGGTTTTTCAGTAAATTCTAAGTTTTTCAGTGCAACTCACTCATATACCATGTACAACACTGTGCATTTCGTCTAATGCGGGTTTTTCAGTAAATTCTAAGTTTTTCAGTGCAACTCACTCATATACAATGTACTACACTGTGCATTTCGTCTAATGCGGGTTTTTCAGTAAATTCTAAGTATTTCAGTGCAACTCACTCATATAAAATGTACTACACTGTGCATTTCGTCTAATGCGGGTTTTTCAGTAAATTCTAAGTTTTTCAGTGCAACTCACTCATATACAAGGTACTACACTGTGCATTTCGTCTAATGCGGGTTTTTCAGTAAATTCTAAGTTTTTCAATACAACTCACTCATATACAATGTACTACACTGTGCATTTCGTCTAAAGCGGGTTTTTCAGTAAATTCTACGTTTTTCAGTGCAACTCACTCATATACAATGTACTACACTGATCATTTCGTCTAATGCTGGTTTTTCAGTAAATTCTAAGTTTTTCAGTGCAACTCACTCATATACAATGTACTACACTGTGCATTTCGTCTAAAGCGGGTTTTTCAGTAAATTCTACTTTTTTCAGTGCAACTCACTCATATACAATGTACTAGACTGTGCATTTCGTCTAATGCGGGTTTTTCAGTAAATTCTAAGTTTTTCCGTGCAACTCACTCATATACAATGTACTACACTGTGCATTTCGTCTAATGCGGGTTTTTCAGTAAATTCTAAGTTTTTCAGTGCAACTCACTCATATACATGTACTACACTGTGCATTTCGTCAAATGCGGGTTTTTCAGTAAATTCTAAGTTTTTCAGTGCTTCTCACTCATATACAATGTACTACACTGTGCATTTCGTCTAATGCGGGTTTTTCAGTAAATTCTAAGTTTTTCAGTGCAACTCACTCATATACAATGTACTACACTGTGCATTTCGTCTAATGCGGGTTCTTCAGTAAATTCTAAGTTTTTCAGTGGAACTCACTCATATACAATGTACTACACTGTGCATTTCGTCTAATGCGGGTTTTTCAGTAAATTCTAAGTTTTTCAGTGCAACTCACTCATATACATGTACTACACTGTGCATTTCGTCAAATGCGGGTTTTTCAGTAAATTCTAAGTTTTTCAGTGCTTCTCACTTATATACAATGTACTACACTGTGCATTTCGTCTAATGCGGGTTTTTCAGTAAATTCTAAGTTTTTCAGTGCAACTCACTCATATACAATGTACTACACTGTGCATTTCGTCTAATGCGGGTTTTTCAGTAAATTCTGAGTTTTTCAGTGCAACTCACTCATATACAATGTACTACACTGTGCATTTCGTCTAATGCGGGTTTTTCAGTAAATTCTAAGTTTTTCAGTGCAACTCACTCATATACAATGTACTACACTGTGCATTTCGTCTAATGCGGGTTTTTCAGTAAATTCTAAGTTTTTCAGTGCAACTCACTCATATACAATGTACTACACTGTGCATTTCGTCTAATGCGGGTTTTTCAGTAAATTCTAAGTTTTTCAGTGCAACTCACTCATATACAATGTACTACACTGTGCATTTCGTCTAATGCGGGTTTTTCAGTAAATTCTAAGTTTTTCAGTGCAACTCACTCATATACAATGTACTACACTGTGCATTTCGTCTAATGCGGGTTTTTCAGTAAATTCTAAGTTTTTCAGTGCAACTCACTCATATACAATGTACTACACTGTGCAATTCGTCTAATGCGGGTTTTTCAGTAAATTCTAAAATTTTCAGTGCAACTCACTCATATACAATGTACTACACTATGCATTTCGTCTAATGCGGGTTTTTCAGTAAATTCTAGTTTTTCAGTGCAACTCACTCATATACTATGTACTACACTGTGCATTTCGTCTAATGCGGGTTTTTCAGTAAATTCTAAGTTTTTCAGTGCAACTCACTCATATACTATGTACTACACTGTGCATTTCGTCTAATGCGGGTTTTTCAGTAAATTCTAAGTTTTTCAGTGCAACTCACTCATATACAATGTACTACACTGTACATTTCGTCTAATGCGGGTTTTTCAGTAAATTCTAAGTTTTTCAGTGCAACTCACTCATATACAATGTACTACACTGTGCATTTCGTCTAATGCGGGTTTTTCAGTAAATTCTAAGTTTTTCAGTGCAACTCACTCATATACAATGTACTACACTGTGCATTTCGTCTAATGCGGGTTTTACAGTAAATTCTAAGTTTTTCAGTGCAACTCACTCATATACAATGTACTACACTGTGCATTTCATCTAATGCGGGTTTTTCAGTAAATTCTAAATTTTTCAGTGCAACTCACTCATATACAATGTACTACACTGTGCATTTCGTCTAATGCGGGTTTTTCAGTAAATTCTAGTTTTTCAGTGCAACTCTCTCATATACTATGTACTACACTGTGCATTTCGTCTAATGCGGGTTTTTCAGTAAATTCTAAGTTTTTCAGTGCAACTCACTCATATACTATGTACTACACTGTGCATTTCGTCTAATGCGGGTTTTTCAGTAAATTCTAAGTTTTTCAGTGCAACTCACTCATATACAATGTACTACACTGTGCATTTCGTCTAATGCGGGTTTTTCAGTAAATTCTAAGTTTTTCAGTGCAACTCACTCATATACAATGTACTACACTGTGCATTTCGTCTAATGCGGGTTTTTCAGTAAATTCTAAGTTTTTCAGTGCAATTCACTCATATACTATGTACTACACTGTGCATTTCGTCTAATGCGGGTTTTTCAGTAAATTCTAAGTTTTTCAGTGCAACTCACTCATATACAATGTACTACACTGTGCATTTCGTCTAATGCGGGTTTTTCAGTAAATTCTAAGTTTTTCAGTGCAATTCACTCATATGCTATGTACTACACTGTGCATTTCGTCTAATGCGGGTTTTTCAGTAAATTCTAAGGTTTTCAGTGCAACTCACTCATATACAATGTACTACACTGTGCATTTCGTCTAATGCGGGTTTTTCAGTAAATTCTAAGTTTTTCAGTGCAACTCACTCATATACAATGTACTACACTGTGCATTTCGTCTAATGCGGGTTCTTCAGTAAATTCTAAGTTTTTCAGTGCAACTCACTCATATACAAAGTACTACACTGTGCATTTCGTCTAATGCGGGTTTTTCAGTAAATTCTAAGTTTTTCAGTGCAACTCACTCATATACATGTACTACACTGTGCATTTCGTCTAATGCGGGTTTTTCATTAAATTCTATGTTTTTCAGTGCAACTCACTCATATACAATGTACTACACTGTGCATTTCGTCTAATGCGGGTTTTTCAGTAAATTCTAAGTTTTTCAGTGCAACTCACTCATATACAATGTACTACACTGTGCATTTCGTCTAATGCGGGTTTTTCAGTAAATTCTAAGTTTTTCAGTGCAACTCACTCATATACCATGTACAACACTGTGCATTTCGTCTAATGCGGGTTTTTCAGTAAATTCTAAGTTTTTCAGTGCAACTCACTCATATACAATGTACTACACTGTGCATTTCGTCTAATGCGGGTTTTTCAGTAAATTCTAAGTATTTCAGTGCAACTCACTCGTATAAAATGTACTACACTGTGCATTTCGTCTAATGCGGGTTTTTCAGTAAATTCTAAGTTTTTCAGTGCAACTCACTCATATACAAGGTACTACACTGTGCATTTCGTCTAATGCGGGTTTTTCAGTAAATTCTAAGTTTTTCAATACAACTCACTCATATACAATGTACTACACTGTGAATTTCATCTAAAGCGGGTTTTTCAGTAAATTCTACGTTTTTCAGTGCAACTCACTCATATACAATGTACTACCTGTTCATTTCGTCTAATGCTGGTTTTTCAGTAAATTCTAAGTTTTTCAGTGCAACTCACTCATATACAATGTACTACACTGTGCATTTCGTCTAAAGCGGGTTTTTCAGTAAATTCTACTTTTTTCAGTGCAACTCACTCATATACAATGTACTAGACTGTGCATTTCGTCTAATGCGGGTTTTTCAGTAAATTCTAAGTTTTTCAGTGCAACTCACTCATATACAATGTACTACACTGTGCATTTCGTCTAATGCGGGTTTTTCAGTAAATTCTAAGTTTTTCAGTGCAACTCACTCATATACATGTACTACACTGTGCATTTCGTCTAATGCGGGTTTTTTCAGTAAATTCTAAGTTTTTCAGTGCTTCTCACTCATATACAATGTACTACACTGTGCATTTCGTCTAATGCGGGTTTTTCAGTAAATTGTAAGTTTTTCAGTGCAACTCACTCATATACAATGTACTACACTGTGCATTTCGTCTAATGCGGGTTTTTCAGTAAATTCTAAGTTTTTCAGTGCAACTCACTCATATACATGTACTACACTGTGCATTTCGTCTAATGCGGGTTTTTCAGTAAATTCTAAGTTTTTCAGTGCTTCTCACTCATATACAATGTACTACACTGTGCATTTCGTCTAATGCGGGTTTTTCAGTAAATTCTAAGTTTTTCAGTGCAACTCACTCATATACAATGTACTACACTGTGCATTTCGTCTAATGCGGGTTCTTCAGTAAATTCTAAGTTTTTCAGTGCAACTCACTCATATACAATGTACTACACTGTGCATTTCGTCTAATGCGGGTTTTTCAGTAAATTCTAAGTTTTTCAGTGCAACTCACTCATATACAATGTACTACACTGTGCATTTCGTCTAATGCGGGTTTTTCAGTAAATTCTAAGTTTTTCAGTGCAACTCAATCATATACAAAGTACTACACTGTGCATTTCGTCTAATGCGGGTTTTTCAGTAAATTCTAAGTTTTTCAGTGCAACTCACTCATATACCATGTACAACACTGTGCATTTCCTCTAATGCGGGTTTTTCAGTAAATTCTAAATTTTCAGTGCAACTCACTCATATACAATGTACTACACTGTGCATTTCGTCTAATGCGGGTTTTTCATTAAATTCTAAGTATTTCAGTGCAACTCACTCATATAAAATGTACTACACTGTGCATTTTGTCTAATGCGGGTTTTTCAGTAAATTCTAAGTTTTTCAGTGCAACTCACTCATATACAAGGTACTACACTGTGCATTTCGTCTAATGCGGGTTTTTCAGTAAATTCTAAGTTTTTCAATACAACTCACTCATATACAATGTACTACACTGTGAATTTCGTCTAAAGCGGGTTTTTCAGTAAATTCTACGTTTTTTCAGTGCAACTCACTCATATACAATGTACTACACTGTTCATTTCGTCTAATGCTGGTTTTTCAGTAAATTCTAAGTTTTTCAGTGCAACTCACTCATATACAATGTACTACACTGCATTTCGTCTAAAGCGGGTTTTTCAGTAAATTCTACTTTTTTCAGTGCAACTCACTCATATACAATGTACTAGACTGTGCATTTCGTCTAATGCGGGTTTTTCAGTAAATTCTTAGTTTTTCAGTGCAACTCACTCATATACAATGTACTACACTGTGCATTTCGTCTAATGCGGGTTTTTCAGTAAATTCTAAGTTTTTCAGTGCAACTCACTCATATACAATGTACTACACTGTGCATTTCGTCTAATGCGGGTTCTTCAGTAAATTCTAAGTTTTTCAGTGCAACTCACTCATATACAATGTACTACACTGTGCATTTCGTCTAATGCGGGTTTTTCAGTAAATTCTAAGTTTTTCAGTGCAACTCACTCATATACAATGTACTACACTGTGCATTTCGTCTAATGCGGGTTTTTCAGTAAATTCTAAGTTTTTCAGTGCAACTCACTCATATACAATGTACTACACTGTGCATTTCGTCTAATGCGGGTTTTTCAGTAAATTCTAAATTTTTCAGTGCAACTCACTCATATACAATGTACTACACTGTGCATTTCGTCTAATGCAGGTTTTTCAGTAAATTCTAATTTTTTCAGTGCAACTCACTCATATACAATGTACTACACTGTGCATTTGGTCTGATGCGGGTTTTTCAGTAAATTCTAAGTTTTTCAGTGCAACTCACTCATATACAATGTACTACACTGTGCATTTCGTCTAATGCGGGTTTTTCAGTAAATTCTAAGTTTTTCAGTGCAAATCACTCATATACAATGTACTACACTGTGCATTTCGTCTAATGCGGGTTTTTCAGTAAATTCTAAGTTTTTCAGTGCAACTCACTCATATACATGTACTACACTGTGCATTTCGTCTAATGCGGGTTTTTCAGTAAATTCTAAGTTTTTCAGTGCAACTCACTCATATACAATGTACTACACTGTGCATTTCGTCTAATGCGGGTTTTTTCAGTAAATTCTAAGTTTTTCAGTGCAACTCACTCATATACAATGTACTACACTGTGCATTTCGTCTAAAGCAGGTTGTTCAGTAAATTCTACTTTTTTCAGTGCAACTCACTCATATACAATGTACTAGACTGTGCATTTCGTCTAATGCGGGTTTTTCAGTAAATTCTAAGTTTTTCAGTGCAACTCACTCATATACATGTACTACACTGTGCATTTCGTCTAATGCGGGTTTTTCAGTAAATTCTAAGTTTTTCAGTGCTTCTCACTCATATACAATGTACTACACTGTGCATTTCGTCTAATGCGGGTTTTTCAGTAAATTCTAAGTTTTTCAGTGCAACTCACTCATATACAATGTACTACACTGTGCATTTCGTCTAATGCGGGTTCTTCAGTAAATTCTAAGTTTTTCAGTGCAACTCACTCATATACAATGTACTACACTGTGCATTTCGTCTAATGCGGGTTTTTCAGTAAATTCTAAGTTTTTCAGTGCAACTCACTCATATACAATGTACTACACTGTGCATTTCGTCTAATGCGGGGTTTTTCAGTAAATTCTAAGTTTTTCAGTTCAACTCACTCATATACATGTACTAAACTGTGCATTTCGTCTAATGCGAGTTTTTCATTAAATTCTATGTTTTTCAGTGCAACTCACTCATATACAATGTACTACACTGTGCATTTCGTCTAATGCGGGTTTTTCAGTAAATTCTAAGTTTTTCAGTGCAACTCACTCATATACAATGTACTACACTGTGCATTTCGTCTAATGCGGGTTTTTCAGTAAATTCTAAGTTTTTCAGTGCAACTCACTCATATACCATGTACAACACTGTGCATTTCGTCTAATGCGGGTTTTTCAGTAAATTCTAAGTTTTTCAGTGCAACTCACTCATATACAATGTACTACACTGTGCATTTCGTCTAATGCGGGTTTTTCAGTAAATTCTAAGTATTTCAGTGCAACTCACTCATATAAAATGTACTACACTGTGCATTTCGTCTAATGCGGGTTTTTCAGTAAATTCTAAGTTTTTCAGTGCAACTCACTCATATACAAGGTACTACACTGTGCATTTCGTCTAATGCGGGTTTTTTCAGTAAATTCTAAGTTTTTCAATACAACTCACTCATATACAATGTACTACACTGTGAATTTCGTCTAAAGCGGGTTTTTCAGTAAATTCTACGATTTTCAGTGCAACTCACTCATATACAATGTACTACACTGTTCATTTCGTCTAATGCTGGTTTTTCAGTAAATTCTAAGTTTTTCAGTGCAACTCACTCATATACAATGTACTACACTGTGCATTTCGTCTAAAGCGGGTTTTTCAGTAAATTCTACTTTTTTCAGTGCAACTCACTCATATACAATGTACTAGACTGTGCATTTCGTCTAATGCGGGTTTTTCAGTAAATTCTAAGTTTTTCAGTGCAACTCACTCATATACAATGTACTACACTGTGCATTTCGTCTAATGCGGGTTTTTCAGTAAATTCTAAGTTTTTCAGTGCAACTCACTCATATACATGTACTACACTGTGCATTTCGTCTAATGCGGGTTTTTCAGTAAATTCTAAGTTTTTCAGTGCTTCTCACTCATATACAATGTACTACACTGTGCATTTCGTCTAATGCGGGTTTTTCAGTAAATTCTAAGTTTTTCAGTGCAACTCACTCATATACAATGTACTACACTGTGCATTTCGTCTAATGCGGGTTTTTCAGTAAATTCTAAGTTTTTCAGTGCAACTCACTCATATACATGTACTACACTGTGCATTTCGTCTAATGCGGGTTTTTCAGTAAATTCTAAGTTTTTCAGTGCTTCTCACTCATATACAATGTACTACACTGTGCATTTCGTCTAATGCGGGTTTTTCAGTAAATTCTAAGTTTTTCAGTGCAACTCACTCATATACAATGTACTACACTGTGCATTTCGTCTAATGCGGGTTCTTCAGTAAATTCTAAGTTTTTCAGTGCAACTCACTCATATACAATGTACTACACTGTGCATTTCGTCTAATGCGGGTTTTTCAGTAAATTCTAAGTTTTCAGTGCAACTCACTCATATACAATGTACTACACTGTGCATTTCGTCTAATGCGGGTTTTTCAGTAAATTCTAAGTTTTTCAGTGCAACTCACTCATATACCATGTACAACACTGTGCATTTCGTCTAATGCGGGGTTTTTCAGTAAATTCTAAGTTTTTCAGTGCAACTCACTCATATACAATGTACTACACTGTGCATTTCGTCTAATGCGGGTTTTTCAGTAAATTCTAAGTATTTCAGTGCAACTCACTCATATAAAATGTACTACACTGTGCATTTCGTCTAATGCGGGTTTTTCAGTAAATTCTAAGTTTTTCAGTGCAACTCATTCATATACAAGGTACTACACTGTGCATTTCGTCTAATGCGGGTTTTTCAGTAAATTCTAAGTTTTTCAATACAACTCACTCATATACAATGTACTACACTGTGAATTTCGTCTAAAGCGGGTTTTTCAGTAAATTCTACGTTTTTCAGTGCAACTCACTCATATACAATGTACTACACTGTTCATTTCGTCTAATGCTGGTTTTTCAGTAAATTCTAAGTTTTTCAGTGCAACTCACTCATATACAATGTACTACACTGTGCATTTCGTCTAAAGCGGGTTTTTCAGTAAATTCTACTTTTTTCAGTGCAACTCACTCATATACAATGTACTAGACTGTGCATTTCGTCTAATGCGGGTTTTTCAGTAAATTCTAAGTTTTTCAGTGCAACTCACTCATATACAATGTACTACACTGTGCATTTCGTCTAATGCGGGTTTTTCAGTAAATTCTAAGTTTTTCAGTGCAACTCACTCATATACAATGTACTACACTGTGCATTTCGTCTAATGCGGGTTTTTCAGTAAATTCTAAGTTTTTTCAGTGCAACTCACTCATATACAATGTACTACACTGTGCATTTCGTCTAATGCGGGTTTTTCAGTAAATTCTAAGTTTTTCAGTGCAACTCATTCATATACAAGGTACTACACTGTGCATTTCGTCTAATGCGGGTTTTTCAGTAAATTCTAAGTTTTTCAATACAACTCACTCATATACAATGTACTACACTGTGAATTTCGTCTAAAGCGGGTTTTTCAGTAAATTCTACGTTTTTCAGTGCAACTCACTCATATACAATGTACTACACTGTTCATTTCGTCTAATGCTGGTTTTTCAGTAAATTCTAAGTTTTTCAGTGCAACTCACTCATATACAATGTACTACACTGTGCATTTCGTCTAATGCGGGGTTTTTCAGTAAATTCTAAGTTTTTCAGTGCAACTCACTCATATACATGTACTACACTGTGCATTTCGTCTAATGCGGGTTTTTCAGTAAATTCTAAGTTTTTCAGTGCTTCTCACTCATATACAATGTACTACACTGTGCATTTCGTCTAATGCGGGTTTTTCAGTAAATTCTAAGTTTTTCAGTGCAACTCACTCATATACAATGTACTACACTGTGCATTTCGTCTAATGCGGGTTCTTCAGTAAATTCTAAGTTTTTCAGTGCAACTCACTCATATACAATGTACTACACTCTGCATTTCGTCTAATGCGGGTTTTTCAGTAAATTCTAAGTTTTTCAGTGCAACTCACTCATATACAATGTACTACACTGTGCATTTCGTCTAATGCGGGTTTTTCAGTAAATTCTAAGTTTTTCAGTGCAACTCACTCATATACAATGTACTACACTGTGCATTTCGTCTAATGCGGGGTTTTTCAGTAAATTCTAAGTTTTTCAGTGCAACTCACTCATATACAATGTACTACACTGTGCATTTCGTCTAATGCGGGTTTTTCAGTAAATTCTAAGTTTTTCAGTGCAACTCATTCATATACAAGGTACTACACTGTGCATTTCGTCTAATGCGGGTTTTTCAGTAAATTCTAAGTTTTTCAATACAACTCACTCATATACAATGTACTACACTGTGAATTTCGTCTAAAGCGGGTTTTTCAGTAAATTCTACGTTTTTCAGTGCAACTCACTCATATACAATGTACTACACTGTTCATTTCGTCTAATGCTGGTTTTTCAGTAAATTCTAAGTTTTTCAGTGCAACTCACTCATATACAATGTACTACACTGTGCATTTCGTCTAAAGCGGGTTTTTCAGTAAATTCTACTTTTTTCAGTGCAACTCACTCATATACAATGTACTAGACTGTGCATTTCGTCTAATGCGGGTTTTTCAGTAAATTCTAAGTTTTTCAGTGCAACTCACTCATATACAATGTACTACACTGTGCATTTCGTCTAATGCGGGTTTTTCAGTAAATTCTAAGTTTTTCAGTGCAACTCACTCATATACATGTACTACACTGTGCATTTCGTCTAATGCGGGTTTTTCAGTAAATTCTAAGTTTTTCAGTGCTTCTCACTCATATACAATGTACTACACTGTGCATTTCGTCTAATGCGGGGTTTTTCAGTAAATTCTAAGTTTTTCAGTGCAACTCACTCATATACAATGTACTACACTGTGCATTTCGTCTAATGCGGGTTCTTCAGTAAATTCTAAGTTTTTCAGTGCAACTCACTCATATACAATGTACTACACTCTGCATTTCGTCTAATGCGGGTTTTTCAGTAAATTCTAAGTTTTTCAGTGCAACTCACTCATATACAATGTACTACACTGTGCATTTCGTCTAATGCGGGTTTTTCAGTAAATTCTAAGTTTTTCAGTGCAACTCACTCATATACAATGTACTACACTGTGCATTTCGTCTAATGCGGGTTTTTCAGTAAATTCTAAGTTTTTCAGTGCAACTCACTCATATACAATGTACTACACTGTGAATTTCGTCTAAAGCGGGTTTTTCAGTAAATTCTACGTTTTTCAGTGCAACTCACTCATATACAATGTACTACACTGTTCATTTCGTCTAATGCTGGTTTTTCAGTAAATTCTAAGTTTTTCAGTGCAACTCACTCATATACAATGTACTACACTGTGCATTTCGTCTAAAGCGGGTTTTTTCAGTAAATTCTACTTTTTTCAGTGCAACTCACTCATATACAATGTACTAGACTGTGCATTTCGTCTAATGCGGGTTTTTCAGTAAATTCTAAGTTTTTCAGTGCAACTCACTCATATACAATGTACTACACTGTGCATTTCGTCTAATGCGGGTTTTTCAGTAAATTCTAAGTTTTTCAGTGCAACTCACTCATATACAATGTACTACACTCTGCATTTCGTCTAATGCGGGTTTTTCAGTAAATTCTAAGTTTTTCAGTGCAACTCACTCATATACAATGTACTACACTGTGCATTTCGTCTAATGCGGGGTTTTTCAGTAAATTCTAAGTTTTTCAGTGCAACTCACTCATATACAATGTACTACACTGTGCATTTCGTCTAATGCGGGTTTTTCAGTAAATTCTAAGTTTTTCAGTGCAACTCACTCATATACAATGTACTACACTGTGCATTTCGTCTAATGCGGGTTTTTCAGTAAATTCTAAGTTTTTCAGTGCAACTCATTCATATACAAGGTACTACACTGTGCATTTCGTCTAATGCGGGTTTTTCAGTAAATTCTAAGTTTTTCAATACAACTCACTCATATACAATGTACTACACTGTGAATTTCGTCTAAAGCGGGTTTTTCAGTAAATTCTACGTTTTTCAGTGCAACTCACTCATATACAATGTACTACACTGTTCATTTCGTCTAATGCTGGTTTTTCAGTAAATTCTAAGTTTTTCAGTGCAACTCACTCATATACAATGTACTACACTGTGCATTTCGTCTAATGCGGGTTTTTCAGTAAATTCTAAGTTTTTCAGTGCAACTCACTCATATACATGTACTACACTGTGCATTTCGTCTAATGCGGGTTTTTCAGTAAATTCTAAGTTTTTCAGTGCTTCTCACTCATATACAATGTACTACACTGTGCATTTCGTCTAATGCGGGTTTTTCAGTAAATTCTAAGTTTTTCAGTGCAACTCACTCATATACAATGTACTACACTGTGCATTTCGTCTAATGCGGGTTCTTCAGTAAATTCTAAGTTTTTCAGTGCAACTCACTCATATACAATGTACTACACTCTGCATTTCGTCTAATGCGGGTTTTTCAGTAAATTCTAAGTTTTTCAGTGCAACTCACTCATATACAATGTACTACACTGTGCATTTCGTCTAATGCGGGTTTTTCAGTAAATTCTAAGTTTTTCAGTGCAACTCACTCATATACAATGTACTACACTGTGCATTTCGTCTAATGCGGGTTTTTCAGTAAATTCTAAGTTTTTCAGTGCAACTCACTCATATACAATGTACTACACTGTGCATTTCGTCTAATGCGGGTTTTTCAGTAAATTCTAAGTTTTTCAGTGCAACTCATTCATATACAAGGTACTACACTGTGCATTTCGTCTAATGCGGGTTTTTCAGTAAATTCTAAGTTTTTCAATACAACTCACTCATATACAATGTACTACACTGTGAATTTCGTCTAAAGCGGGTTTTTCAGTAAATTCTACGTTTTTCAGTGCAACTCACTCATATACAATGTACTACACTGTTCATTTCGTCTAATGCTGGTTTTTCAGTAAATTCTAAGTTTTTCAGTGCAACTCACTCATATACAATGTACTACACTGTGCATTTCGTCTAAAGCGGGTTTTTCAGTAAATTCTACTTTTTTCAGTGCAACTCACTCATATACAATGTACTAGACTGTGCATTTCGTCTAATGCGGGTTTTTCAGTAAATTCTAAGTTTTTCAGTGCAACTCACTCATATACAATGTACTACACTGTGCATTTCGTCTAATGCGGGTTTTTTCAGTAAATTCTAAGTTTTTCAGTGCAACTCACTCATATACATGTACTACACTGTGCATTTCGTCTAATGCGGGTTTTTCAGTAAATTCTAAGTTTTTCAGTGCTTCTCACTCATATACAATGTACTACACTGTGCATTTCGTCTAATGCGGGTTTTTCAGTAAATTCTAAGTTTTTCAGTGCAACTCACTCATATACAATGTACTACACTGTGCATTTCGTCTAATGCGGGTTCTTCAGTAAATTCTAAGTTTTTCAGTGCAACTCACTCATATACAATGTACTACACTCTGCATTTCGTCTAATGCGGGTTTTTCAGTAAATTCTAAGTTTTTCAGTGCAACTCACTCATATACAATGTACTACACTGTGCATTTCGTCTAATGCGGGTTTTTCAGTAAATTCTAAGTTTTTCAGTGCAACTCACTCATATACAATGTACTACACTGTGCATTTCGTCTAATGCGGGGTTTTTCAGTAAATTCTAAGTTTTTCAGTGCAACTCACTCATATACAATGTACTACACTGTGAATTTCGTCTAAAGCGGGTTTTTCAGTAAATTCTACGTTTTTCAGTGCAACTCACTCATATACAATGTACTACACTGTTCATTTCGTCTAATGCTGGTTTTTCAGTAAATTCTAAGTTTTTCAGTGCAACTCACTCATATACAATGTACTACACTGTGCATTTCGTCTAAAGCGGGTTTTTCAGTAAATTCTACTTTTTTCAGTGCAACTCACTCATATACAATGTACTAGACTGTGCATTTCGTCTAATGCGGGTTTTTCAGTAAATTCTAAGTTTTTCAGTGCAACTCACTCATATACAATGTACTACACTGTGCATTTCGTCTAATGCGGGTTTTTCAGTAAATTCTAAGTTTTTCAGTGCAACTCACTCATATACCATGTACAACACTGTGCATTTCGTCTAATGCGGGTTTTTCAGTAAATTCTAAGTTTTTCAGTGCAACTCACTCATATACAAGGTACTACACTGTGCATTTCGTCTAATGCGGGTTTTTCAGTAAATTCTAAGTTTTTCAATACAACTCACTCATATACAATGTACTACACTGTGCATTTCGTCTAAAGCGGGTTTTTCAGTAAATTCTACTTTTTTCAGTGCAACTCACTCATATACAATGTACTAGACTGTGCATTTCGTCTAATGCGGGGTTTTTCAGTAAATTCTAAGTTTTTCAGTGCAACTCACTCATATACAATGTACTACACTGTGCATTTCGTCTAATGCGGGTTCTTCAGTAAATTCTAAGTTTTTCAGTGCAACTCACTCATATACAATGTACTAGACTGTGCATTTCGTCTAATGCGGGTTTTTCAGTAAATTCTAAGTTTTTCAGTGCAACTCACTCATATACAATGTACTACACTGTGCATTTCGTCTAATGCGGGTTTTTCAGTAAATTCTAAGTTTTTCAGTGCAACTCACTCATATACAATGTACTACACTGTGCATTTCGTCTAATGCGGGTTTTTCAGTAAATTCTAAGTTTTTCAGTGCAACTCACTCATATACAATGTACTACACTGTGAATTTCGTCTAAAGCGGGTTTTTCAGTAAATTCTACGTTTTTCAGTGCAACTCACTCATATACAATGTACTACACTGTTCATTTCGTCTAATGCTGGTTTTTCAGTAAATTCTAAGTTTTTCAGTGCAACTCACTCATATACAATGTACTACACTGTGCATTTCGTCTAAAGCGGGTTTTTCAGTAAATTCTACTTTTTTCAGTGCAACTCACTCATATACAATGTACTAGACTGTGCATTTCGTCTAATGCGGGTTTTTCAGTAAATTCTAAGTTTTTCAGTGCAACTCACTCATATACAATGTACTACACTGTGCATTTCGTCTAATGCGGGTTTTTCAGTAAATTCTAAGTTTTTCAGTGCTTCTCACTCA
Source organism: Mus caroli (assembly GCF_978045245.1). Lineage (NCBI taxonomy): Eukaryota > Metazoa > Chordata > Mammalia > Rodentia > Muridae > Mus > Mus caroli. The sequence goes on along the minus strand of NW_028228236.1, from coordinate 642 downwards.
TATACAATGTACTACACTGTGCATTTCGTCTAATGCGGGTTTTTCAGTAAATTCTAAGTTTTTCAGTGCAACTCACTCATATACAATGTACTACACTGTGCATTTCGTCTAATGCGGGTTCTTCAGTAAATTCTAAGTTTTTCAGTGCAACTCACTCATATACAATGTACTACACTGTGCATTTCGTCTAATGCGGGTTTTTCAGTAAATTCTAAGTTTTTCAGTGCAACTCACTCATATACAATGTACTACACTGTGCATTTCGTCTAATGCGGGTTTTTCAGTAAATTCTAAGTTTTTCAGTGCAACTCACTCATATACAATGTACTACACTGTGCATTTCGTCTAATGCGGGTTTTTCAGTAAATTCTAAGTTTTTCAGTGCAACTCACTCATATACAATGTACTACACTGTGAATTTCGTCTAAAGCGGGTTTTTCAGTAAATTCTACGTTTTTCAGTGCAACTCACTCATATACAATGTACTACACTGTTCATTTCGTCTAATGCTGGTTTTTCAGTAAATTCTAATTTTTCAGTGCAACTCACTCATATACAATGTACTACACTGTGCATTTCGTCTAAAGCGGGTTTGTTCAGTAAATTCTACTTTTTTCAGTGCAACTCACTCATATACAATGT
>NW_028228235.1:0-26342 GCF_978045245.1 Mus caroli | reverse complement strand
CAGAAGGAAGCACCCTGCTGAGGTTAGATTGTGGTCTCTTCCATTTTACTCTATGAACATGCATATGGCAGGCCTGATCTTTCTTTTTTACTTTTCCTTTTCTTTTTAAAGATTTATTTATTTATTATATTTAAGTATGCTGTAGCTATCTTCAGACAGTCCAGAAGAGGGTGTCAGATTCTGAAGAATCTAAATCATTCTTATTGTCTGCATATGATGTATATAAACACAGCCTCACATATACTCAAAAAAAAAAAGAAAAAAAAGAAAAAAGATGTGGCTACAGAGAGGGCTCAACAATTAAGAGCATTGTCTCCTCTTCCAGAGAACCTGGGCTCAATTACCAGTATTATATATGGTGGCCCATCTCCAGTTCCAGAGGATCTAATACTCTGTTCTGGAGTCTGTGGGCACAGCATACACATGCAAAACATTCTTACACAATCATTGAGAGAGGAGAGAGAGGGGTTGAGAGAGAGGGGAGGTAATCATACCTCCTGACGAGTTTGAAGACCTGAGCTTCATCACTCACACAAATAAATAAATGCAAAATATTCTTTTATAAATAAACTCTGCCATTGCCCTTTAAAAATTCCTAGAAAACAAGTTTTATAAGCAAGAGTTATATTTACTATATCTAAAGGACAGTCATGAGCATATTCAATAAATAGAAAAAGGCCTTGTTAGTCTTAGAAATGGAAAAGACAAACCAAGGAAGGTTTGCAATTACATAATGAGGCAGCTCAGCCCAGCTCTAAGGTTGGAAATAAGACTCGAGAATAGGATACACCTGAAGACAGCCAGCCATTGTTTTTTGTTTTGGAGGCTGAAAGGATACACCTGAAGACAGCCAATGCTGTGTGATGGTGATCTGGTATTTTTTTTTTTTAATTTTTAAAAACTTTAACACTTTTTATAAAACTTTTATAAAAACTTTTTATTATAAACTTTTCTTTCTTTCTTTCTTTCTTTCTTTCTTTCACACTTTTTATAAAACTTTTATAAAAACTTTTTATTATAAACTTTTCTTTCTTTCTTTCTTTCTTTCTTTCACACTTTTTATAAAACTTTTATAAAAACTTTTTATTATAAACTTTTCTTTCTTTCTTTCTTTCTTTCTTTCTTTCACACTTTTTATAAAACTTTTATAAAAACTTTTTATTATAAACTTTTCTTTCTTTCTTTCTTTCTTTCTTTCTTTCTTTCACACTTTTTATAAAACTTTTATAAAAACTTTTTATTATAAACTTTTCTTTCTTTCTTTCTTTCTTTCTTTCTTTCTTTCACACTTTTTATAAAACTTTTATAAAAACTTTTTATTATAAACATTTCTTTCTTTCTTTCTTTCTTTCTTTCTTTTCTTTCACACTTTTTATAAAACTTTTATAAAAACTTTTTATTATAAACTTTTCTTTCTTTCTTTCTTTCTTTCTTTCTTTCACACTTTTTATAAAACTTTTATAAAAACTTTTTATTATAAACTTTTCTTTCTTTCTTTCTTTCTTTCTTTCTTTCTTTCTTTCACACTTTTTATAAAACTTTTATAAAAACTTTTTATTATAAACTTTTCTTTCTTTCTTTCTTTCTTTCACACTTTTTATAAAACTTTTATAAAAACGTTTTATTATAAACTTTTCTTTCTTTCTTTCTTTCTTTCTTTCTTTCACACTTTTTATAAAACTTTTATAAAAACTTTTTATTATAAACTTTTCTTTCTTTCTTTCTTTCTTTCTTTCTTTCTTTCTTTCTTTCACACTTTTTATAAAACTTTTATAAAAACTTTTTATTATAAACTTTTCTTTCTTTCTTTCTTTCTTTCTTTCTTTCTTTCTTTCTTTCTTTCACACTTTTTATAAAACTTTTATAAAAACTTTTTATTATAAACTTTTCTTTCTTTCTTTCTTTCTTTCTTTCTTTCTTTCTTTCACACTTTTTATAAAACTTTTATAAAAACTTTTTATTATAAACTTTTCTTTCTTTCTTTCTTTCTTTCTTTCTTTCACACTTTTTATAAAACTTTTATAAAAACTTTTTATTATAAACTTTTCTTTCTTTCTTTCTTTCTTTCTTTCACACTTTTTATAAAACTTTTATAAAAACTTTTTATTATAAACTTTTCTTTCTTTCTTTCTTTCTTTCTTTCTTTCTTTCTTTCACACTTTTTATAAAACTTTTATAAAAACTTTTTATTATAAACTTTTCTTTCTTTCTTTCTTTCTTTCTTTCTTTCTTTCACACTTTTTATAAAACTTTTATAAAAACTTTTTATTATAAACTTTTCTTTCTTTCTTTCTTTCTTTCTTTCACACTTTTTATAAAACTTTTATAAAAACTTTTTATTATAAACTTTTCTTTCTTTCTTTCTTTCTTTCTTTCACACTTTTTATAAAACTTTTATAAAAACTTTTTATTATAAACATTTCTTTCTTTCTTTCTTTCTTTCTTTCTTTCTTTCTTTCTTTCTTTTCTTTCACACTTTTTATAAAACTTTTATAAAAACTTTTTATTATAAACTTTTCTTTCTTTCTTTCTTTCTTTCTTTCACACTTTTTATAAAACTTTTATAAAAACTTTTTATTATAAACTTTTCTTTCTTTCTTTCTTTCTTTCTTTCTTTCTTTCACACTTTTTATAAAACTTTTATAAAAACTTTTTATTATAAACTTTTCTTTATTTCTTTCTTTCTTTCTTTCACACTTTTTATAAAACTTTTATAAAAACTTTTTATTATAAACATTTCTTTCTTTCTTTCTTTCTTTCTTTCTTTTCTTTCACACTTTTTATAAAACTTTTATAAAAACTTTTTATTATAAACTTTTCTTTCTTTCTTTCTTTCTTTCTTTCACACTTTTTATAAAACTTTTATAAAAACTTTTTATTATAAACTTTTCTTTCTTTCTTTCTTTCTTTCTTTCTTTCTTTCTTTCTTTCACACTTTTTATAAAACTTTTATAAAAACTTTTTATTATAAACTTTTCTTTCTTTCTTTCTTTCTTTCACACTTTTTATAAAACTTTTATAAAAACTTTTTATTATAAACTTTTCTTTCTTTCTTTCTTTCTTTCTTTCTTTCTTTCACACTTTTTATAAAACTTTTATAAAAACTTTTTATTATAAAATTTTCTTTCTTTCTTTCTTTCTTTCTTTCACACTTTTTATAAAACTTTTATAAAAACTTTTTATTATAAACTTTTCTTTCTTTCTTTCTTTCTTTCTTTTTTTCACACTTTTTATAAAACTTTTATAAAAACTTTTTATTATAAACTTTTCTTTCTTTCTTTCTTTCTTTCTTTCTTCTTTCACACTTTTTATAAAACTTTTATAAAACTTTTTATTATAAACTTTTCTTTCTTTCTTTCTTTCTTTCTTTCTTTCTTTCACACTTTTTATAAAACTTTTATAAAAACTTTTTATTATAAACATTTCTTTCTTTCTTTCTTTCTTTCTTTTCTTTCACACTTTTTATAAAACTTTTATAAAAACTTTTATTATAAACTTTTCTTTCTTTCTTTCTTTCTTTCTTTCTTTCTTTCTTTCACACTTTTTATAAAACTTTTATAAAAACTTTTTATTATAAACTTTTCTTTCTTTCTTTCTTTCTTTCTTTCTTTCACACTTTTTATAAAACTTTTATAAAAACTTTTTATTATAAACTTTTCTTTCTTTCTTTCTTTCTTTCACACTTTTTATAAAACTTTTATAAAAACTTTTTATTATAAACTTTTCTTTCTTTCTTTCTTTCTTTCTTTCACACTTTTTATAAAACTTTTATAAAAACTTTTTATTATAAACTTTTCTTTCTTTCTTTCTTTCTTTCTTTCTTTCTTTCACACTTTTTATAAAACTTTTATAAAAACTTTTTACTATAAACTTTTCTTTCTTTCTTTCTTTCTTTCTTTCTTTCACACTTTTTATAAAACTTTTATAAAAACTTTTTATTATAAACTTTTCTTTCTTTCTTTCTTTCTTTCTTTCTTTCTTTCACACTTTTTATAAAACTTTTATAAAAACTTTTTATTATAAACTTTTCTTTCTTTCTTTCTTTCTTTCTTTCTTTCTTTCTTTCTTTCACACTTTTTATAAAACTTTTATAAAAACTTTTTATTATAAACTTTTCTTTCTTTCTTTCTTTCTTTCTTTCTTTCACACTTTTTATAAAACTTTTATAAAAACTTTTTATTATAAACTTTTCTTTCTTTCTTTCTTTCTTTCTTTCTTTCACACTTTTTATAAAACTTTTATAAAAACTTTTTATTATAAACTTTTCTTTCTTTCTTTCTTTCTTTCTTTCACACTTTTTATAAAACTTTTATAAAAACTTTTTATTATAAACATTTCTTTCTTTCTTTCTTTCTTTCTTTCTTTCTTTCTTTCTTTCTTTCTTTCACACTTTTTATAAAACTTTTATAAAAACTTTTTATTATAAACTTTTCTTTCTTTCTTTCTTTCTTTCTTTCACACTTTTTATAAAACTTTTATAAAAACTTTTTATTATAAACTTTTCTTTCTTTCTTTCTTTCTTTCTTTCACACTTTTTATAAAACTTTTATAAAAACTTTTTATTATAAACTTTTCTTTCTTTCTTTCTTTCTTTCTTTCTTTCACACTTTTTATAAAACTTTTATAAAAACTTTTTATCATAAATTTTTCTTTCTTTCTTTCTTTCTTTCTTTCTTTCTTTCACACTTTTTATAAAACTTTTATAAAAACTTTTTATTATAAACTTTTCTTTCTTTCTTTCTTTCTTTCTTTCACACTTTTTATAAAACTTTTATAAAAACTTTTTATTATAAACTTTTCTTTCTTTCTTTCTTTCTTTCTTTCTTTCACACTTTTTATAAAACTTTTATAAAAACTTTTTATTATAAACTTTTCTTTCTTTCTTTCTTTCTTTCTTTCACACTTTTTATAAAACTTTTATAAAAACTTTTTATTATAAACATTTCTTTCTTTCTTTCTTTCTTTCTTTCTTTTCTTTCACACTTTTTATAAAACTTTTATAAAAACTTTTTATTATAAACTTTTCTTTCTTTCTTTCTTTCTTTCTTTCACACTTTTTATAAAACTTTTATAAAAACTTTTTATTATAAACTTTTCTTTCTTTCTTTCTTTCTTTCTTTCTTTCACACTTTTTATAAAACTTTTATAAAAACTTTTTATTATAAACTTTTCTTTCTTTCTTTCTTTCTTTCACACTTTTTATAAAACTTTTATAAAAACTTTTTATTATAAACTTTTCTTTCTTTCTTTCTTTCTTTCATTCTTTCTTTCACACTTTTTATAAAACTTTTATAAAAACTTTTTATTATAAACTTTTCTTTCTTTCTTTCTTTCTTTCTTTCTTTCTTTCTTTCACACTTTTTATAAAACTTTTATAAAAACTTTTTATTATAAACTTTTCTTTCTTTCTTTCTTTCTTTCTTTCTTTCTTTCTTTCACACTTTTTATAAAACTTTTATAAAAACTTTTTATTATAAACTTTTCTTTCTTTCTTTCTTTCTTTCTTTCACACTTTTTATAAAACTTTTATAAAAACTTTTTATTATAAACATTTCTTTCTTTCTTTCTTTCTTTCTTTCTTTTCTTTCACACTTTTTATAAAACTTTTATAAAAACTTTTTATTATAAACTTTTCTTTCTTTCTTTCTTTCTTTCTTTCTTTCACACTTTTTATAAAACTTTTATAAAAACTTTTTATTATAAACTTTTCTTTCTTTCTTTCTTTCTTTCTTTCTTTCTTTCTTTCTTTCACACTTTTTATAAAACTTTTATAAAAACTTTTTATTATAAACTTTTCTTTCTTTCTTTCTTTCTTTCACACTTTTTATAAAACTTTTATAAAAACTTTTTATTATAAACTTTTCTTTCTTTCTTTCTTTCTTTCTTTCTTTCTTTCTTTCACACTTTTTATAAAACTTTTATAAAAACTTTTTATTATAAAATTTTCTTTCTTTCTTTCTTTCTTTCTTTCACACTTTTTATAAAACTTTTATAAAAACTTTTTATTATAAACTTTTCTTTCTTTCTTTCTTTCTTTCTTTCTTTTTTTCACACTTTTTATAAAACTTTTATAAAAACTTTTTATTATAAACTTTTCTTTCTTTCTTTCTTTCTTTCTTTCTTCTTTCACACTTTTTATAAAACTTTTATAAAAACTTTTTATTATAAACTTTTCTTTCTTTCTTTCTTTCTTTCTTTCTTTCTTTCTTTCTTTCACACTTTTTATAAAACTTTTATAAAAACTTTTTATTATAAACATTTCTTTCTTTCTTTCTTTCTTTCTTTCTTTTCTTTCACACTTTTTATAAAACTTTTATAAAAACTTTTTATTATAAACTTTTCTTTCTTTCTTTCTTTCTTTCTTTCTTTCTTTCACACTTTTTATAAAACTTTTATAAAAACTTTTTATTATAAACTTTTCTTTCTTTCTTTCTTTCTTTCTTTCTTTCACACTTTTTATAAAACTTTTATAAAAACTTTTTATTATAAACTTTTCTTTCTTTCTTTCTTTCTTTCACAGTTTTTATAAAACTTTTATAAAAACTTTTTATTATAAACTTTTCTTTCTTTCTTTCTTTCTTTCTTTCACACTTTTTATAAAACTTTTATAAAAACTTTTTATTATAAACTTTTCTTTCTTTCTTTCTTTCTTTCTTTCTTTCTTTCTTTCACACTTTTTATAAAACTTTTATAAAAACTTTTTACTATAAACTTTTCTTTCTTTCTTTCTTTCTTTCTTTCTTTCACACTTTTTATAAAACTTTTATAAAAACTTTTTATTATAAACTTTTCTTTCTTTCTTTCTTTCTTTCTTTCTTTCTTTCTTTCACACTTTTTATAAAACTTTTATAAAAACTTTTTATTATAAACTTTTCTTTCTTTCTTTCTTTCTTTCTTTCTTTCTTTCACACTTTTTATAAAACTTTTATAAAAACTTTTTATTATAAACTTTTCTTTCTTTCTTTCTTTCTTTCTTTCTTTCACACTTTTTATAAAACTTTTATAAAAACTTTTTATTATAAACTTTTCTTTCTTTCTTTCTTTTTTCTTTCACACTTTTTATAAAACTTTTATAAAAACTTTTTATTATAAACTTTTCTTTCTTTCTTTCTTTCTTTCTTTCACACTTTTTATAAAACTTTTATAAAAACTTTTTATTATAAACATTTCTTTCTTTCTTTCTTTCTTTCTTTCTTTCTTTCTTTTCTTTCACACTTTTTATAAAACTTTTATAAAAACTTTTTATTATAAACTTTTCTTTCTTTCTTTCTTTCTTTCTTTCACACTTTTTATAAAACTTTTATAAAAACTTTTTATTATAAACTTTTCTTTCTTTCTTTCTTTCTTTCTTTCACACTTTTTATAAAACTTTTATAAAAACTTTTTATTATAAACTTTTCTTTCTTTCTTTCTTTCTTTCTTTCACACTTTTTATAAAACTTTTATAAAAACTTTTTATTATAAATTTTTTCTTTCTTTCTTTCTTTCTTTCTTTCTTTCACACTTTTTATAAAACTTTTATAAAAACTTTTTATTATAAACTTTTCTTTCTTTCTTTCTTTCTTTCTTTCACACTTTTTATAAAACTTTTATAAAAACTTTTTATTATAAACTTTTCTTTCTTTCTTTCTTTCTTTCTTTCTTTCACACTTTTTATAAAACTTTTATAAAAACTTTTTATTATAAACTTTTCTTTCTTTCTTTCTTTCTTTCTTTCACACTTTTTATAAAACTTTTATAAAAACTTTTTATTATAAACATTTCTTTCTTTCTTTCTTTCTTTCTTTCTTTTCTTTCACACTTTTTATAAAACTTTTATAAAAACTTTTTATTATAAACTTTTCTTTCTTTCTTTCTTTCTTTCTTTCACACTTTTTATAAAACTTTTATAAAAACTTTTTATTATAAACTTTTCTTTCTTTCTTTCTTTCTTTCTTTCTTTCTTTCACACTTTTTATAAAACTTTTATAAAAACTTTTTATTATAAACTTTTCTTTCTTTCTTTCTTTCTTTCACACTTTTTATAAAACTTTTATAAAAACTTTTTATTATAAACTTTTCTTTCTTTCTTTCTTTCTTTCATTCTTTCTTTCACACTTTTTATAAAACTTTTATAAAAACTTTTTATTATAAACTTTTCTTTCTTTCTTTCTTTCTTTCTTTCTTTCTTTCACACTTTTTATAAAACTTTTATAAAAACTTTTTATTATAAACTTTTCTTTCTTTCTTTCTTTCTTTCTTTTTTTCACACTTTTTATAAAACTTTTATAAAAACTTTTTATTATAAACTTTTCTTTCTTTCTTTCTTTCTTTCTTTCACACTTTTTATAAAACTTTTATAAAAACTTTTTATTATAAATTTTTCTTTCTTTCTTTCTTTCTTTCTTTCTTTCACACTTTTTATAAAACTTTTATAAAAACTTTTTATTATAAACTTTTCTTTCTTTCTTTCTTTCTTTCTTTCACACTTTTTATAAAACTTTTATAAAAACTTTTTATTATAAACTTTTCTTTCTTTCTTTCTTTCTTTCTTTCTTTCACACTTTTTATAAAACTTTTATAAAAACTTTTTATTATAAACTTTTCTTTCTTTCTTTCTTTCTTTCTTTCACACTTTTTATAAAACTTTTATAAAAACTTTTTATTATAAACATTTCTTTCTTTCTTTCTTTCTTTCTTTCTTTTCTTTCACACTTTTTATAAAACTTTTATAAAAACTTTTTATTATAAACTTTTCTTTCTTTCTTTCTTTCTTTCTTTCACACTTTTTATAAAACTTTTATAAAAACTTTTTATTATAAACTTTTCTTTCTTTCTTTCTTTCTTTCTTTCTTTCTTTCACACTTTTTATAAAACTTTTATAAAAACTTTTTATTATAAACTTTTCTTTCTTTCTTTCTTTCTTTCACACTTTTTATAAAACTTTTATAAAAACTTTTTATTATAAACTTTTCTTTCTTTCTTTCTTTCTTTCATTCTTTCTTTCACACTTTTTATAAAACTTTTATAAAAACTTTTTATTATAAACTTTTCTTTCTTTCTTTCTTTCTTTCTTTCTTTCTTTCACACTTTTTATAAAACTTTTATAAAAACTTTTTATTATAAACTTTTCTTTCTTTCTTTCTTTCTTTCTTTTTTTCACACTTTTTATAAAACTTTTATAAAAACTTTTTATTATAAACTTTTCTTTCTTTCTTTCTTTCTTTCTTTCTTTCTTTCTTTCACACTTTTTATAAAACTTTTATAAAAACTTTTTATTATAAACTTTTCTTTCTTTCTTTCTTTCTTTCTTTCTTTCACACTTTTTATAAAACTTTTATAAAAACTTTTTATTATAAACATTTCTTTCTTTCTTTCTTTCTTTCTTTCTTTTCTTTCACACTTTTTATAAAACTTTTATAAAAACTTTTTATTATAAACTTTTCTTTCTTTCTTTCTTTCTTTCTTTCTTTCTTTCACACTTTTTATAAAACATTTATAAAAACTTTTTATTATAAACTTTTCTTTCTTTCTTTCTTTCTTTCTTTCTTTCACACTTTTTATAAAACTTTTATAAAAACTTTTTATTATAAACTTTTCTTTCTTTCTTTCTTTCTTTCACACTTTTTATAAAACTTTTATAAAAACTTTTTATTATAAACTTTTCTTTCTTTCTTTCTTTCTTTCTTTCTTTCACACTTTTTATAAAACTTTTATAAAAACTTTTTATTATAAACTTTTCTTTCTTTCTTTCTTTCTTTCTTTCTTTCTTTCACACTTTTTATAAAACTTTTATAAAAACTTTTTATTATAAACTTTTCTTTCTTTCTTTCTTTCTTTCACACTTTTTATAAACCTTTTATAAAAACTTTTTATTATAAACTTTTCTTTCTTTCTTTCTTTCTTTCTTTCTTTCTTTCTTTCTTTCACACTTTTTATAAACCTTTTATAAAAACTTTTTATTATAAACTTTTCTTTCTTTCTTTCTTTCTTTCTTTCTTTCTTTCTTTCACACTTTTTATAAAACTTTTATAAAAACTTTTTATTATAAACTTTTTTTTCTTTCTTTCTTTCTTTCTTTCACACTTTTTATAAAACTTTTATAAAGACTTTTTATTATAAACTTTTCTTTCTTTCTTTCTTTCTTTCTTTCTTTCACACTTTTTATAAAACTTTTATAAAAACTTTTTATTATAAACTTTTCTTTCTTTCTTTCTTTCACACTTTTTATAAAACTTTTATAAAAACTTTTTATTATAAACTTTTCTTTCTTTCTTTCTTTCTTTCTTTCACACTTTTTATAAAACTTTTATAAAAACTTTTTATTATAAACTTTTCTTTCTTTCTTTCTTTCTTTCACTCTTTTTATAAAACTTTTATAAAAACTTTTTATTATAAACATTTCTTTCTTTCTTTCTTTCTTTCTTTCTTTTCTTTCACACTTTTTATAAAACTTTTATAAAAACTTTTTATTATAAACTTTTCTTTCTTTCTTTCTTTCTTTCTTTCTTTCTTTCACACTTTTTATAAAACTTTTATAAAAACTTTTTATTATAAACTTTTCTTTCTTTCTTTCTTTCTTTCTTTCACACTTTTTATAAAACTTTTATAAAAACTTTTTATTATAAACTTTTCTTTCTTTCTTTCTTTCTTTCACACTTTTTATAAAACTTTTATAAAAACTTTTTATTATAAACTTTTCTTTCTTTCTTTCTTTCTTTCTTTCTTTCACACTTTTTATAAAACTTTTATAAAAACTTTTTATTATAAACTTTTCTTTCTTTCTTTCTTTCTTTCTTTCTTTCTTTCTTTCTTTCTTTCACACTTTTTATAAAACTTTTATAAAAACTTTTTATTATAAACTTTTCTTTCTTTCTTTCTTTCTTTCTTTCTTTCACTCTTTTTATAAAACTTTTATAAAAACTTTTTATTATAAACATTTCTTTCTTTCTTTCTTTCTTTCTTTCTTTTCTTTCACACTTTTTATAAAACTTTTATAAAAACTTTTTATTATAAACTTTTCTTTCTTTCTTTCTTTCTTTCTTTCACACTTTTTATAAAACTTTTATAAAAACTTTTTATTATAAACTTTTCTTTCTTTCTTTCTTTCTTTCTTTCTTTCACACTTTTTATAAAACTTTTATAAAAACTTTTTATTATAAACTTTTTTTTCTTTCTTTCTTTCTTTCTTTCACACTTTTTATAAAACTTTTATAAAGACTTTTTATTATAAACTTTTCTTTCTTTCTTTCTTTCTTTCTTTCTTTCTTTCACACTTTTTATAAAACTTTTATAAAAACTTTTTATTATAAACTTTTCTTTCTTTCTTTCTTTCACACTTTTTATAAAACTTTTATAAAAACTTTTTATTATAAACTTTTCTTTCTTTCTTTCTTTCTTTCTTTCTTTCACACTTTTTATAAAACTTTTATAAAAACTTTTTATTATAAACTTTTCTTTCTTTCTTTCTTTCTTTCTTTCTTTCTTTCACACTTTTTATAAAACTTTTATAAAAACTTTTTATTATAAACTTTTCTTTCTTTCTTTCTTTCTTTCTTTCACTCTTTTTATAAAACTTTTATAAAAACTTTTTATTATAAACATTTCTTTCTTTCTTTCTTTCTTTCTTTCTTTTCTTTCACACTTTTTATAAAACTTTTATAAAAACTTTTTATTATAAACTTTTCTTTCTTTCTTTCTTTCTTTCTTTCTTTCTTTCTTTCACACTTTTTATAAAACTTTTATAAAAACTTTTTATTATAAACTTTTCTTTCTTTCTTTCTTTCTTTCTTTCTTTCACACTTTTTATAAAACTTTTATAAAAACTTTTTATTATAAACTTTTCTTTCTTTCTTTCTTTCTTTCACACTTTTTATAAAACTTTTATAAAAACTTTTTATTATAAACTTTTCTTTCTTTCTTTCTTTCTTTCTTTCTTTCACACTTTTTATAAAACTTTTATAAAAACTTTTTATTATAAACTTTTCTTTCTTTCTTTCTTTCTTTCTTTCTTTCTTTCTTTCTTTCTTTCACACTTTTTATAAAACTTTTATAAAAACTTTTTATTATAAACTTTTCTTTCTTTCTTTCTTTCTTTCTTTCACACTTTTTATAAAACTTTTATAAAAACTTTTTATTATAATCTTTTCTTTCTTTCTTTCTTTCTTTCTTTCTTTCTTTCTTTCACACTTTTTATAAAACTTTTATAAAAACTTTTTATTATAAACTTTTCTTTCTTTCTTTCTTTCTTTCTTTCTTTCTTTCACACTTTTTATAAAACTTTTATAAAAACTTTTTATTATAAACTTTTCTTTCTTTCTTTCTTTCTTTCTTTCTTTCACACTTTTTATAAAACTTTTTTAAAACCTTTTATTATAAACTTTTCTTTCTTTCTTTCTTTCTTTCTTTCTTTCTTTCACACTTTTTATAAAACTTTTATAAAAACTTTTTATTATAAACTTTTCTTTCTTTCTTTCTTTCTTTCTTTCTTTCACACTTTTTATAAAACTTTTATAAAAACTTTTTATTATAAACTTTTCTTTCTTTCTTTCTTTCTTTCTTTCTTTCTTTCACACTTTTTATAAAACTTTTATAAAAACTTTTTATTATAAACTTTTCTTTCTTTCTTTCTTTCTTTCTTTCACACTTTTTATAAAACTTTTATAAAAACTTTTTATTATAAACTTTTCTTTCTTTCTTTCTTTCTTTCTTTCTTTCTTTCTTTCTTTCTTTTCTTTCACACTTTTTATAAAACTTTTATAAAAACTTTTTATTATAAACTTTTCTTTCTTTCTTTCTTTCTTTCTTTCACACTTTTTATAAAACTTTTATAAAAACTTTTTATTATAAACTTTTCTTTCTTTCTTTCTTTCTTTCTTTCTTTCACACTTTTTATAAAACTTTTATAAAAACTTTTTATTATAAACTTTTCTTTCTTTCTTTCTTTCTTTCTTTCTTTCACACTTTTTATAAAACTTTTATAAAAACTTTTTATTATAAATTTTTCTTTCTTTCTTTCTTTCTTTCTTTCTTTCTTTCACACTTTTTATAAAACTTTTATAAAAACTTTTTATTATAAACTTTTCTTTCTTTCTTTCTTTCTTTCTTTCACACTTTTTATAAAACTTTTATAAAAACTTTTTATTATAAACTTTTCTTTCTTTCTTTCTTTCTTTCTTTCACACTTTTTATAAAACTTTTATAAAAACTTTTTATTATAAACTTTTCTTTCTTTCTTTCTTTCTTTCTTTCACACTTTTTATAAAACTTTTATAAAAACTTTTTATTATAAACATTTCTTTCTTTCTTTCTTTCTTTCTTTCTTTCTTTCTTTTCTTTCACACTTTTTATAAAACTTTTATAAAAACTTTTTATTATAAACTTTTCTTTCTTTCTTTCTTTCTTTCTTTCACACTTTTTATAAAACTTTTATAAAAACTTTTTATTATAAACTTTTCTTTCTTTCTTTCTTTCTTTCTTTCTTTCACACTTTTTATAAAACTTTTATAAAAACTTTTTATTATAAACTTTTCTTTCTTTCTTTCTTTCTTTCACACTTTTTATAAAACTTTTATAAAAACTTTTTATTATAAACTTTTCTTTCTTTCTTTCTTTCTTTCTTTCTTTCTTTCACACTTTTTATAAAACTTTTATAAAAACTTTTTATTATAAACTTTTCTTTCTTTCTTTCTTTCTTTCTTTCTTTCTTTCACACTTTTTATAAAACTTTTATAAAAACTTTTTATTATAAACTTTTCTTTCTTTCTTTCTTTCTTTCTTTTTTTCACACTTTTTATAAAACTTTTATAAAAACTTTTTATTATAAACTTTTCTTTCTTTCTTTCTTTCTTTCTTTCTTTCTTTCTTTCACACTTTTTATAAAACTTTTATAAAAACTTTTTATTATAAACTTTTCTTTCTTTCTTTCTTTCTTTCTTTCTTTCACACTTTTTATAAAACTTTTATAAAAACTTTTTATTATAAACATTTCTTTCTTTCTTTCTTTCTTTCTTTCTTTTCTTTCACACTTTTTATAAAACTTTTATAAAAACTTTTTATTATAAACTTTTCTTTCTTTCTTTCTTTCTTTCTTTCTTTCTTTCACACTTTTTATAAAACTTTTATAAAAACTTTTTATTATAAACTTTTCTTTCTTTCTTTCTTTCTTTCTTTCTTTCACACTTTTTATAAAACTTTTATAAAAACTTTTTATTATAAACTTTTCTTTCTTTCTTTCTTTCTTTCACACTTTTTATAAAACTTTTATAAAAACTTTTTATTATAAACTTTTCTTTCTTTCTTTCTTTCTTTCTTTCTTTCTTTCACACTTTTTATAAAACTTTTATAAAAACTTTTTATTATAAACTTTTCTTTCTTTCTTTCTTTCTTTCACACTTTTTATAAAACTTTTATAAAAACTTTTTATTATAAACTTTTTTTTCTTTCTTTCTTTCTTTCTTTCACACTTTTTATAAAACTTTTATAAAGACTTTTTATTATAAACTTTTCTTTCTTTCTTTCTTTCTTTCTTTCACACTTTTTATAAAACTTTTATAAAAACTTTTTATTATAAACTTTTCTTTCTTTCTTTCTTTCACACTTTTTATAAAACTTTTATAAAAACTTTTTATTATAAACTTTTCTTTCTTTCTTTCTTTCTTTCTTTCTTTCACACTTTTTATAAAACTTTTATAAAAACTTTTTATTATAAACTTTTCTTTCTTTCTTTCTTTCTTTCTTTCTTTCTTTCTTTCACACTTTTTATAAAACTTTTATAAAAACTTTTTATTATAAACTTTTCTTTCTTTCTTTCTTTCTTTCTTTCTTTCACACTTTTTATAAAACTTTTATAAAGACTTTTTATTATAAACTTTTCTTTCTTTCTTTCTTTCTTTCTTTCACACTTTTTATAAAACTTTTATAAAAACTTTTTATTATAAACTTTTCTTTCTTTCTTTCACACTTTTTATAAAACTTTTATAAAAACTTTTTATTATAAACTTTTCTTTCTTTCTTTCTTTCTTTCTTTCTTTCTTTCTTTCTTTCACACTTTTTATAAAACTTTTATAAAAACTTTTTATTATAAACTTTTCTTTCTTTCTTTCTTTCTTTCTTTCTTTCTTTCTTTCTTTCACACTTTTTATAAAACTTTTATAAAAACTTTTTATTATAAACTTTTCTTTCTTTCTTTCTTTCTTTCTTTCTTTCTTTCACACTTTTTATAAAACTTTTATAAAAACTTTTATTATAAACTTTTCTTTCTTTCTTTCTTTCTTTCTTTCTTTCACACTTTTTATAAAACTTTTATAAAAACTTTTTATTATAAACTTTTCTTTCTTTCTTTCTTTCACACTTTTTATAAAACTTTTATAAAAACTTTTTATTATAAACTTTTCTTTCTTTCTTTCTTTCTTTCTTTCTTTCTTTCTTTCACACTTTTTATAAAACTTTTATAAAAACTTTTTATTATAAACTTTTCTTTCTTTCTTTCTTTCTTTCACACTTTTTATAAAACTTTTATAAAAACTTTTTATTATAAACTTTTCTTTCTTTCTTTCTTTCTTTCTTTCTTTCTTTCTTTCACACTTTTTATAAAACTTTTATAAAAACTTTTTATTATAAACTTTTCTTTCTTTCTTTCTTTCTTTCTTTCTTTCACACTTTTTATAAAACTTTTATAAAAACTTTTTATTATAAACTTTTCTTTCTTTCTTTCTTTCTTTCTTTCACACTTTTTATAAAACTTTTATAAAAACTTTTTATTATAAACTTTTCTTTCTTTCTTTCTTTCTTTCTTTCACACTTTTTATAAAACTTTTATAAAAACTTTTTATTATAAACTTTTCTTTCTTTCTTTCTTTCTTTCTTTCACACTTTTTATAAAACTTTTATAAAAACTTTTTATTATAAACTTTTCTTTCTTTCTTTCTTTCTTTCTTTCTTTCTTTCTTTCACACTTTTTATAAAACTTTTATAAAAACTTTTTATTATAAACTTTTCTTTCTTTCTTTCTTTCACACTTTTTATAAAACTTTTATAAAAACTTTTTATTATAAACTTTTCTTTCTTTCTTTCTTTCTTTCTTTCTTTCACACTTTTTATAAAACTTTTATAAAAACTTTTTATTATAAACTTTTCTTTCTTTCTTTCTTTCTTTCTTTCTTTCACACTTTTTATAAAACTTTTATAAAAACTTTTTATTATAAACTTTTCTTTCTTTCTTTCTTTCTTTCTTTCACACTTTTTATAAAACTTTTATAAAAACTTTTTATTATAAACTTTTCTTTCTTTCTTTCTTTCTTTCTTTCTTTCTTTCTTTCACACTTTTTATAAAACTTTTATAAAAACTTTTTATTATAAACTTTTCTTTCTTTCTTTCTTTCTTTCTTTCTTTCTTTCACACTTTTTATAAAACTTTTATAAAAACTTTTATTATAAACTTTTCTTTCTTTCTTTCTTTCTTTCTTTCTTTCACACTTTTTATAAAACTTTTATAAAAACTTTTTATTATAAACTTTTCTTTCTTTCTTTCTTTCTTTCTTTCACACTTTTTATAAAACTTTTATAAAAACTTTTTATTATAAACTTTTCTTTCTTTCTTTCTTTCTTTCTTTCACACTTTTTATAAAACTTTTATAAAAACTTTTTATTATAAACTTTTCTTTCTTTCTTTCTTTCTTTCTTTCTTTCTTTCTTTCTTTCACACTTTTTATAAAACTTTTATAAAAACTTTTTATTATAAACTTTTCTTTCTTTCTTTCTTTCTTTCACACTTTTTATAAAACTTTTATAAAAACTTTTTATTATAAACTTTTCTTTCTTTCTTTCTTTCTTTCTTTCACACTTTTTATAAAACTTTTATAAAAACTTTTTATTATAAACTTTTCTTTCTTTCTTTCTTTCTTTCTTTCTTTCACACTTTTTATAAAACTTTTATAAAAACTTTTATTATAAACTTTTCTTTCTTTCTTTCTTTCTTTCTTTCTTTCTTTCACACTTTTTATAAAACTTTTATAAAAACTTTTTATTATAAACTTTTCTTTCTTTCTTTCTTTCACACTTTTTATAAAACTTTTATAAAAACTTTTTATTATAAACTTTTCTTTCTTTCTTTCTTTCTTTCTTTCTTTCACACTTTTTATAAAACTTTTATAAAAACTTTTTATTATAAACTTTTCTTTCTTTCTTTCTTTCTTTCACACTTTTTATAAAACTTTTATAAAAACTTTTTATTATAAACTTTTCTTTCTTTCTTTCTTTCTTTCTTTCTTTCTTTCTTTCTTTCTTTCACACTTTTTATAAAACTTTTATAAAAACTTTTTATTATAAACTTTTCTTTCTTTCTTTCTTTCTTTCTTTCTTTCTTTCACACTTTTTATAAAACTTTTATAAAAACTTTTTATTATAAACTTTTCTTTCTTTCTTTCTTTCTTTCTTTCACACTTTTTATAAAACTTTTATAAAAACTTTTTATTATAAACTTTTCTTTCTTTCTTTCTTTCTTTCTTTCACACTTTTTATAAAACTTTTATAAAAACTTTTTATTATAAACTTTTCTTTCTTTCTTTCTTTCTTTCTTTCACACTTTTTATAAAACTTTTATAAAAACTTTTTATTATAAACTTTTCTTTCTTTCTTTCTTTCTTTCTTTCTTTCACACTTTTTATAAAACTTTTATAAAAACTTTTTATTATAAACTTTTCTTTCTTTCTTTCTTTCACACTTTTTATAAAACTTTTATAAAAACTTTTTATTATAAACTTTTCTTTCTTTCTTTCTTTCTTTCTTTCTTTCACACTTTTTATAAAACTTTTATAAAAACTTTTTATTATAAACTTTTCTTTCTTTCTTTCTTTCTTTCTTTCTTTCACACTTTTTATAAAACTTTTATAAAAACTTTTTATTATAAACTTTTCTTTCTTTCTTTCTTTCTTTCTTTCACACTTTTTATAAAACTTTTATAAAAACTTTTTATTATAAACTTTTCTTTCTTTCTTTCTTTCTTTCTTTCACACTTTTTATAAAACTTTTATAAAAACTTTTTATTATAAACTTTTCTTTCTTTCTTTCTTTCTTTCTTTCACACTTTTTATAAAACTTTTATAAAAACTTTTTATTATAAACTTTTCTTTCTTTCTTTCTTTCTTTCTTTCACACTTTTTATAAAACTTTTATAAAAACTTTTTATTATAAACTTTTCTTTCTTTCTTTCTTTCTTTCTTTCTTTCTTTCTTTCTTTCACACTTTTTATAAAACTTTTATAAAAACTTTTTATTATAAACTTTTCTTTCTTTCTTTCTTTCTTTCTTTCTTTCTTTCACACTTTTTATAAAACTTTTATAAAAACTTTTTATTATAAACTTTTCTTTCTTTCTTTCTTTCTTTCTTTCACACTTTTTATAAAACTTTTATAAAAACTTTTTATTATAAACTTTTCTTTCTTTCTTTCTTTCTTTCTTTCACACTTTTTATAAAACTTTTATAAAAACTTTTTATTATAAACTTTTCTTTCTTTCTTTCTTTCTTTCTTTCACACTTTTTATAAAACTTTTATAAAAACTTTTTATTATAAACTTTTCTTTCTTTCTTTCTTTCTTTCTTTCTTTCACACTTTTTATAAAACTTTTATAAAAACTTTTTATTATAAACTTTTCTTTCTTTCTTTCTTTCTTTCACACTTTTTATAAAACTTTTATAAAAACTTTTTATTATAAACTTTTCTTTCTTTCTTTCTTTCTTTCTTTCTTTCTTTCTTTCTTTCTTTCACACTTTTTATAAAACTTTTATAAAAACTTTTTTGTAACCCTAGGCATAAATCAACCATACCTAGCATTCCTGCACATCTGCACCCACGCATTTTTTAAAGCCATACTCTTTATATGCTCGGGCTCAATCATTCACAGCCTAGGCGATGAACAAGATATTCGAAAAATAGGTAACATAATAAAAACTATACCATTTACTTCATCTTGCATAATTATCGGAAGTCTAGCCCTCACAGGAATACCCTTTCTAACAGGATTCTACTCCAAAGACCTAATTATTGAAGCAATCAATACCTGTAATACCAACGCCTGAGCCCTACTCATTACACTAATTGCTACATCCATAACAGCAATATACAGCATACGAATCATCTACTTTGTGACAATAACAAAACCACGTTACCCGTTGTTTGTTGTTGGAATAGCCATGTTCCTAATTGTTTATAGTTAAGTACAATGGCTAGAAGAATAATTATTGAGGCTGTTGCCTGTGTCACGAAGTATTTTGTTGCTGCTTCGGTTGATCGTGGGTTCTTTTTGTTAATTAGTAGGGGGATAATTGACAGTAGACTAAATTCTAGGCCCACCCATATTAGTAAGAGGTTAGTGCTGGATATTGTGATTACAGGACCTAGAAAGATTGTAGAGTAAATAATAATAAGGGTAATGGGGTTTATTAGTACGGGAAGGGTTTAAACCAACGTTTTCGGGGTATGGGCCCGATAGCTTAATTAGCTGACCTTACTAGGATGGGGTGTATAGGTAGCACGAAGAATTTTGAATTCTTAGGTGTAGGTTCAATTCCTCTGTCTTTCTGTCTGTCTGTCTGTCTGTCTGTCTTTCTTTCTTTCTTTCTTCCTTTCTTTCTTTCCTCACCCTAGCCCCTACCCTAGCCCTGTCTTTCACCAGGTTGGCCTCGAACTCAGAAACTGACTGCCTCTGCCTACAGAGTGCTCTCATTAAGAGCTTGAGCCACCACTGAATGTAGGGTTTTCTAAGCCTTACCTTGCTCTTGGTGTCTGTTCTCAGCTGTGAAACCCTAATTAACACAAGTAGGCAGTCCTGGGTCAGCCAGAGTACAGACTGAGGACTTCTCTAAAAACAAATAAAACAAAACAAAACAACAAATAGAAATAATAAAATACATAAATTAAGCAACCACAGCATAGCTTTTCTCTATCTAGGTGGTACTCAGAAATTCCAGCAGTTGGCCTGTGACACCTCAGCTCAGTATGTGAGAGGCTGTGTTTATGTACATCATATGCAGACCATAAGAGGGATTTACATTCTCCAGAATCTGACACCCTCCTCTGGAGTGTCTAAAGAAAGCTACAGTGTACTTATATCTAAGAAATACATAAATAAATAAATAAATAAATAAATAAATAAATAAATAAATATTTTTTAAAAAGGATAAGAAAGAAAGAAAGACCAGGCAGGCCTGCCATCCTTATCTCTGTCTGTCTGTCTGTCTGATCCTGTGGAACTGGAGATGGGCCACCATGTAGGTGCTGGTAGTTGATCCCACCTTCTCTGGAAGAGGAGACAATGCTGTTAATTGTTGAGCCCTTTCAGTGGCCCCACCCATTTTTAATTTTTAGAAGTATATGTGAGGCTGTGTTTATGTACATCATATTCAAACGATAAGAGGGATTTAGATTCTCCAGAATCTGACACCCTCTTCTGGAGTGTCTGAAGACGTCTACAGTGTACTTATATCTAATAAATAAATAAATAAATAAATAAATAAATAAATAAATAAATAAACATTTTTTAAAAAGTATAAGAAATAAAGAAAGACCAGGCAGGCCTGCCATCCTTATCTCTGTCTCTCTGTCTGTCTGTCTGTCTGATCCCGTGGAACTGGAGATGGGCCACCTTGTAGGTGCTGGTAGTTGATCCCACCTTCTCTGGAAGAGGAGACAATGCTGTTAATTGTTGAGCCCTCTCAGTGGCCCCACACATTTTTAATTTTTAGAAGTATATGTGAGGCTGTGTTTATGTACATCATATGCAGACCATAAGAGGGATTTAGATTCTCCAGAATCTGACACCCTCTTCTGTAGTGTCTGAACAGATACAGTGTACTTATATCTACTAAATACATAAATAAATAAATAAATAAACATTTTTTAAAAAGGATAAGAAAGAAAGAAATACCAGGCAGGCCTGCCATCCTTATCACTGTCTGTATGTCTGTCTGTCTGATCCCCTGGAACTGGAGATGGGCCACCATATAGTTGCTGGTAGTTGATCCCAGGTACTCTGGAAGAGGAGACAATGCTGTTAATTGTTGAGCCCTTTCAGTGGCGCCACCCATCTTTAAATATTTAGAGGTATATGTGAGGCTGTGTTTATGTACATCATATGCAGACCATAAGAGGGATTTAGATTCTCCAGAATCTGACACCCTGTTCTGGAGTGTCTGAAGACAGCTAGAGTGTACTTATATTTAATAAATACATGAATAAATATTTAAATAAACATTTTTTTAAAAAGGATAAGACAGAAAGAAAGACCAGGCAGGCCTGCCATCCTTATCACTGTCTGTATGTCTGTCTGTCTGATCCCCTGGAACTGGATATGGGCCACCATATAGTTGCTGGTAGTTGATCCCAGGTATTCTGGAAGAGGAGACAATGCTGTTAATTGTTGAGCCCTTTCAGTGGCGCCACCCATCTTTAAATATTTAGAGGTATATGTGAGGCTGTGTTTATGTACATCATATGCAGACCATAAGAGGGATTTAGATTCTCCAGAATCTGACACCCTCTTCTGGAGTGTCTGAAGACAGCTACAGTGTATTTATATCTAATAAATAAATAGATAAATAAATAAATAAATAAATAAACATTTTTTAAAAAGTATAAGAAAGAAAGAAAGACCAGGCAGGCCTGCCATCCATATCTCTGTCTGTCTGTCTGTCTGTCTGTCTATCTGATCCCCGGGAACTGGAGATGGGCCACCATATAGTGCTGGTAGTTGATCCAAGGTTCTCTGGAAGAGGAGACAATTCGGTTAATTGTTGAGCCCTTTCAGTGGCCCCACACTTCTTTAAATATTTAGAAGTTTATGTGAGGCTGTGTTTATGTACATCATATTCAGATTATAAGAGGATTTAGATTCTCCAGAATCTGACACCCTCTACTGGAGTGACTGAAGACAGATACAGTGTACTTATATATATTAAATAAATAAATAAATAAATAAATAAATAAATAAATAAACATTTTTTAAAAAGGATAAGAAAGAAAGAAAGACCAGGCAGGCCTGCCATCCTTATCACTGTCTGTATGTCTGTCTGTCTGATCCCCTGGAACTGGAGATGGGCCACCATATAGTTGCTGGAAGTTGATCCCAGGTACTCTGGAAGAGGAGACAATGCTGTTAATTGTTGAGCCCTTTCAGTGGGGCCACCCATCTTTAAATATTTAGAGGTATATGTGAGGCTGTGTTTATGTACATCATATGCAGACCATAAGAGGGATTTAGATTCTCCAGAACCTGACACCCTCTTCTGGAGTGTCTGAAGACATCTACAGTGTACTTATATCTAATAAATAAATAAATAAATAAATAAATAAATAAATAAATAAACATTTTTTAAAAAGTATAAGAAAGAAAGAAAGAAAGACCAGGCAGGCCTGCCATCCATATCTCTGTCTGTCTGTCTGTCTGTCTATCTGATCCCCGGGAACGGGAGATGGGCCACCATATAGTGCTGGTAGTTGATCCAAGGTTCTCTGGAAGAGGAGACAATTCGGTTAATTGTTGAGCCCTTTCAGTGGCCCCACACTTCTTTAACTATTTAGAAGTTTATGTGAGGCTGTGTTTATGTACATCATATTCAGATTATAAGAGGATTTAGATTCTCCAGAATCTGACACCCTCTACTGGAGTGACTGAAGACAGATACAGTGTACTTATATATAATAAATAAATAAATAAATAAATAAATAAATAAATAAATAAACATTTTTTAAAAAGGATAAGAAAGAAAGTAAGACCAGGCTGGCCTGCCATCCTTATCTCTGTCTGTCTGTCTGTCTGTCTGATCCCCTGGAACTAAAGTTGGGCTACCATAAAGTTGCTGGTAGTTGATCCCAGGTTCTCTGGAAGAGGAGACAATGCTGTTAATTGTTGAGCCCTATCAGTGGCCCTACCCATCTTTAAATATTTAGAAGTATATGTGAGGCTGTGTTTATGTACATCATATGCAGACCATAAGAGGGATTTAGATTCTCCAGAATCTGACACCCTCTTCTGGAGTGTCTGAAGACAGCTACAGTGTACTTGTATCTAATAAATACATAAATAAATAAATAAATAAACATTTTTTAAAAAGTATAAGAAAGAAAGAAAGACCAGGCAGTCCTGCCATCCTTATCTCTGTCTCTCTGTCTGTCTGTCTGTCTGATCCACTGGAACTGGAGATGGGCCACCATAAGGTGCTGGTAGTTTATCCCAGGTTCTCTGAAAGAGGAGACAATGCTGTTAATTGTTGAGCCCTCTCAGTGGCCCGACACATTTTTAAATTTTTAGAAGTATATGTGAGGCTGTGTTTATGTACATCATATGCAGACCATAAGAGGGATTTAGATTCTCCAGAATCTGACACCCTCTTCTGGAGTGTCTGAAGACAGCTACAGTGTACTTATATCTAATAAATACATAAATAAATATATAAATAAACATTTTATTAAAAAGGATAAGAAAGAAAGAAAGACCAGGCAGGCCTGCCATCCTTATCACTGTCTGTATGTCTGTCTGTCTGATCCCCTGGAACTGGAGATGGGCCACCATATAGTTGCTGGTAGTTGATCCCAGGTACTCTGGAAGAGGAGACAATGCTGTTAATTGTTGAGCCCTTTCAGTGGCGTCACCCATCTTTAAATATTTAGAGGTATATGTGAGGCTGTGTTTATGTACATCATATGCAGACCATAAGAGGGATTTAGATTCTCCAGAATCTGACACCCTCTTCTGGAGTGTCTGAAGACAGCTACAGTGTACTTATATCTAATAAATAAATAGATAAATAAATAAATAAATAAATAAACATTTTTTAAAAAGTATAAGAAAGAAAGAAAGACCAGGCAGGCCTGCCATCCATATCTCTGTCTGTCTGTCTGTCTGTCTATCTGATCCCCGGGAACTGGAGATGGGCCACCATATAGTGCTGGTAGTTGATCCAGGGTTCTCTGGAAGAGGAGACAATTCTGTTAATCGTTGAGCCCTTTCAGTGGCCCCACACTTCTTTAACTATTTAGAAGTTTATGTGAGGCTGTGTTTATGTACATCATATTCAGATTATAAGAGGATTTAGATTCTCCAGAATCTGACACCCTCTACTGGAGTGAATGAAGACAGCTACAGTGTACTTATATATAATAAATAAATAAATAAATAAATAAATAAATAAACATTTTTTAAAAAGGATAAGAAAGAAAGTAAGACCAGGCAGGCCTGCCATTCTTATCTCTGTCTGTCTGTCTGTCTGTCTGATCCCCTGGAACTGGAGTTGGGCTACCATAAAGTTGCTGGTAGTTGATCCCAGGTTCTCTGGAAGAGGAGACAATGCTGTTAATTGTTGAGCCCTATCAGTGGCACTACCCATCTTTAAATATTTTGAAGTATATGTGAGGCTGTGTTTATGTACATCATATGCAGACCATAAGAGGGATTTAGATTCTCCAGAATCTGACACCCTCTTCTGGAGTGTATGAAGACAGCTACAGTGTAGTTATATCTAATAAATAAATAGATAAATAAATAAATAAACATTTTTTAAAAAGTATAAGAAAGAAAGAAAGACCAGGCAGGCCTGCCATCCATATCTCTGTCTGTCTGTCTGTCTGTCTATCATATCCCCGGGAACGGTAGATGGGCCACCATATAGTGCTGGTAGTTGATCCAAGGTTCTCTGGAAGAGGAGACAATTCGGTTAATTGTCGAGCCCTTTTAGTGGCCCCACACTTCTTTAAATATTTAGAAGTTTATGTGAGGCTGTGTTTATGTACATCATATTCAGATTATAAGAGGATTTAGATTCTCCAGAATCTGACACCCTCTACTGGAGAGACTGAAGACAGCTACGGTGTACTTATATATAATAAATAAATAAATAAATAAATAAATAAATAAACATTTTTTAAAAAGGATAAAAAAGAATTTAAGACCAGGCAGGCCTGCCATCCTTATCTCTGTCTGTCTGTCTGTCTGTCTGATCCCCTGGAACTGGAGTTGGGCTACCATAAAGTTGCTGGTAGTTGATCCCAGGTTCTCTGGAAGAGGAGACAATGCTGTTAATTGTTGAGCCCTATAAGTGGCCCTACCGATCTTTAAATATTTAGAAGTATATGTGAGGCTGTGTTTATGTACATCATATGCAGACCATAAGAGTGATTTAGATTCTCCAGAATCTGACACCCTCTTCTGGAGTGTCTGAAGACAGCTACAGTGTACTTATATCTAATAAATAAATAGATAAATAAATAAATAAATAAATAAATAAATAAATAAATAAATAAACATTTTTTAAAAAGGATAAGAAAGAAAGAAAGACCAGGCAGGCCTGCCATCCTTATCTCTGTCTCTCTGTCTGTCTGTCTGTCTGATCCAATTGAACTGGAGATGGGCCACCGTAAGGTGCTGGTAGTTTATCCCAGGTTCTCTGAAAGAGGAGACAATGCTGTTAATTGTTGAGCCCTCTCAGTGGCCCCACACATCTTTAAATTTTTAGAAGTATATGTGAGGCTGTGTTTATGTACATCATATGCAGACCATAAGAGTGATTTAGATTCTCCAGAATCTGACACCCTCTTCTGGAGTGTCTGAAGACAGCTACAGTGTACTTATATCTAATAAATAAATAGATAAATAAATAAATAAATAAATAAATAAATAAACATTTTTTAAAAAGGATAAGAAAGAAAGAAAGACCAGGCAGGCCTGCCATCCATATCTCTGCCTGTCTGTCTGTCTGTCTATCTGATCCCCGGGAACTGGAGATGGGCCACCATATAGTTGCTGGTAGTTGATCCAAGGTTCTCTGGAAGAGGAGACAATGCTCTTAATTGTTGAGCCCTATCAGTGGCCCTACCCTTCTTTAAATTTTTAGAAGTATATGTGAGTCTGTGTTTATGTACATCATATGCAGACCATAAGAGGGATTTAGATTCTCCAGAATCTGACACCCTCTTCTGGAGTGTCTGAAGACAGCTACAGTGTACTTATATCTAATAAATAAATAAATAAATAAATAAATAAATAAATAAATAAATAAACATTATTTAAACCGGATAAGAAAAAAAGAAAGACCAGGCAGGCCTACCATCCTTATCTCTGTCTGTCTGTCTATCAGTCGTTCTGATCCCCTGGAACTGGAGATGGGCCACCATATAGGTGCTGGTAGTTGATCCCAGGTTCTCTGGAAGAGGAGACAATGCTGTTAATTGTTGAGTGCTTTCAGTGGCCCCACCCATCGTTAAGTTTTTAGTAGTATATGTGAGGCTGTGTTTATGTACATCATATGCAGACCATAAGAGGGATTTAGATTCTCCAGAATCTGACACCCTCTTCTGGAGTGTCTGAAGACAT
>NW_028228234.1:0-26365 GCF_978045245.1 Mus caroli | reverse complement strand
ATATGGCGAGAGAACCTGAAAAATGTAGAAAAATAAAAATTCACACTGAAGGACCCAGAACATGGCAATAACACCTGAAAAACGAGGAAAATACAAAACTCACTATGTAGGACCCAGAATATGGCAAGAAAACCTGAAAAAGGAGGGAAAACTCAAAACTCACACTGTAGAATCCAGAATATGGCGAGAAAACCTGAAAAAGGTGGAAAATGAGAATAATCACACTGTAGGACCGAGATTTGGAAAAAAAATTGAAAAACGTCGAAAATGAGAAAATCACACTGTAGGACCCAGAATATGCTGAGAAACCCTGAAAAATGTGGAAAATTAAAAATACATGCTGTAGGACACAGAATATGGCTAGAAACCCTGAAAAAAGTAGAAAATTACAAACTCACACTGAAGACCCCTAATATGTCGAGAAATCCTGAAAAAGGTGGAAAATGAGAAAATCACACGGCAGGACCCAGAATATGCAGAGAAACCCTGAAAAACGTGAAAATTAAAAATTCACACTGTCAGACACAGAATATGGCGAGAAATACTGAAAAACGTGGAAAATTAAAAATACACGCTGTAGGACCCAGAATATGGCTAGAAACCCTGAAAAAAGTAGAAAATTACAAACTCACACTGAAGGACCCCTAATATGGCAAGAAATCCTGAAAAAGGTGGAAAATGAGAAAATCACTCTGTAGGACCCAGAATTGGGAAAAAAAACTGAAAAATGTCGTAAATGAGAAAAATCACACTGTAGGACCCAGAATATGACAAAAAACCCTGAAAAACGTGGAAAATTAAAAATACACGCTGTGGGACACAGAATATGCCAAGAAACCCTGAATAACGTGAAAATTAACGATTCACACTGTCGGCCAAAGAATATGGCGAGAAACCATGAAAAAAGTGGAAAATTAAAAATTCACACTGTATTACGCAAAATATGGAAAGAAATACTGAAAAACGTGAAAATTAAAAATTCACACTGAAGGACCTGGAATATGGCAAGAAAACCTGAAAAACGTGGAAATGAGAAAATCACACTGTAGGTCCCAGAATATGACGAAAAATCCTGAAAAAAGTAGAAAACTAAAAATTCACACTGAAGGACCCAGAATATGTAGAGATAACCTGAAAAACAAGGAAAATTAAAAACTCACACTGAGGGACCCAGAATATGGGGAGAAAACCTGAAAAAAGTAGAAAATTAAAAATTCACACTGAAGGACCCCGAATATGGCCAGAAAAACTGAAAAAGGGTGGAAAATGACAATAATCACACTGTAGGACCCAGAATTGCAAAAAAACTTGAAAAGCGTATAAAATGAGAAAATCACACTGTAGGACCCATAATGTGCCAAGAAACCCTGAAAACGTGGTAAATTAAAAATACACGGTGTAGGACCCAGAATATGGCGAGAAACCCTGAAAAAGTAGAAAATTAAAAACTCACAGTGAAGTACCCCAAGAATTGCGAAAAACTTGAAAATCGTGGAAAATGAGAAAATCACACTGCTGGACCCCGAATATGCCGATAAACCCTGAAAAACATGAAAATTAAAAATCCACACTGTCTGACACAGAATATGGCAAGAATCATGAAAAAAGTGGAAAATTAAAAAATCACACTGAAGGACCCCTTATATGGCAAGAAAACCTGAAAAACAAAAAGAAAATTCAAAACTCACACTATAGGACCGAGAATATGGCGAGAAATCCTGAAAAAGATGGAAAATGAGAATAATCAGACTATATAAACCAGATTTGGAAAAAAAATTGAAAAACGTCGAAAATGAGAAAATCACACTGTAGGACCCAGAATATGCCTAGAAACCCTGAAAACGTGGAAAATTAAAAATATACGCTGTAGAACCCAGAATATGTCGAGAAACACTGAAAAATTAGAAAAGTAAAAAATCACACGGAAGGACCCCAAATATGGCGAGAAAACCTGAAAAAGTTGAAAAATGAGAAAATCACACTGTAGGACCCAGAATTATGAAAAAACTTGAAAAACGTGGAAAATGAGAAAAATACACTGCAGGACCCAGAATATGACGAAAAAAAACTTGAAAAACGTGGAAAATTAAAAATACACGCTCTAGGACACTGAATATGTTGAGAAATCCTGAAAAATTAGAAAATCATAAACTTACACTGAAGGATCCCAAATATGGAGAGAGAACCTGAAAAAGTAGAAAATTAAAATTTCACACTGAAGGACCCCGAATATGGCCAGAAAAACTGAAAAACGTGGGAAAATGAGAATAATCACACTGTAGGACCAAGAATTGCGAAAAAACTTGAAAAGCGTCGAAATGAGTAAATCACATTGTAGGACCCATAATGTGCCGAGAAACCCTGAAAACGTGAAAATCAAAAATTCACACTATTGGACATAGAATATGGCGAGAAATACTGAAAAACGTGGAAAATTTAAAATTCACACTGAAGGTCCTGGAATATGTCAAGAAAAGCTGAAAAACGTGGAAATGAAAAAAAATCACACTGTAGAACCCAGAATATGACGGAAAAACCTGAAAAACGTGGAAAATTAAAAATTAACTCTAAAGTGCCCGGCATATGGCGAGAAAACCTGAAAAACGAGGGAAAACTCAAAACTCACGCTGTAGGACACAGAATATGTCGAGAAACCCTGAAAAATTAGAAAATTTAAAACTCACACTGAAGAAACCCAAATATGGCGAGAGAACCTGAAAAATGTAGAAAAATAAAAATTCACACTGAAGGACCCAGAACATGGCAATAACACCTGAAAAACGAGGAAAATACAAAACTCACTATGTAGGACCCAGAATATGGCAAGAAAACCTGAAAAAGGAGGAAAACTCAAAACTCACACTGTAGAATCCAGAATATGGCGAGAAAACCTGAAAAAGGTGGAAAATGAGAATAATCACACTCTAAGACCAAGATTTGGAAAAAAAAAAATTGAAAAATGTCAAAAATGAGAAAATCACACTGTAGGACCCAGAATATGCTGAGAAACCCTGAAAAACGTGGAAAATTAAAAATACACGCTGTAGGACACAGAATATGGAGAGAAACCCTGAAAAATTAGAAAAGTAAAAAATCATACTGAAGGTCCCCAACTATGGCGAGAAAACCTGAAATAGGTGGAAAATGAGAAAATCACACTGTAGAACCCAGAATTACGCAAAAACTTGAAAAACGTGGAAAATAAGAAAATCACACGACAGGACCCAGAATATGCAGAGAAACCCTGAAAAACGTGAAAATTAAAAATTCACACTGTTGGACACAGAATATGGCTAGAAATACTAAAAAACGTGGAAAATTAAAAATACACGCTGTAGGACCCAGATATGGCTAGAAACCCTGAAAACAGTAGAAAAATACAAACTCACACTGAAGGACCCCTAATATGGCGAGAAATCCTGAAAAAGGTGGAAAATGAGAAAATCACTCTGTAGAACCCAGAATTGTGAAAAAACCTGAAAAATGTCTTAATTTAGAAAAATCACACTGTAGGACCCCAGAATATGACGAAAACCCCTGAAAAACATGGAAAATTAAAAATACACGCTGCAGGACACAGAATATGCCGAGAAACCCTGAATAACGTGAAAATTAAGGATTCATACTGTCGGACAAAGAATATGGCTAGAAACCATGAAAAAAGTGGAAAAATAAAAATTCATACTGTATTATGCAAAATATGGAAAGAAATACTGAAAAACGTGAAAATTAAATATTCACACCGAAGGACCTTGAATATGGCAAGAAAACCTGAAAAACGTGGAAATGAGAAAATCACACTGTAGGTCCCAGAATATGACGAAAAAACCTGAAAAAAGTAGAAAATTAAAAATTCACTCTGAAGGACCCAGAATATGTAGAGATAACCTGAAAAACGAGGAAAATTAAAAATTCACACTGAGGGACCCAGAATATGGCCAGAAAAACTGAAAAAGGTGGAAAATGACAATAATCACACTGTAGGACCCAGAATTGCGAAAAAACTTGAAAAGCGTATAAAATGAGAAAATCACACTGTAGGACCCATAATGTGCCGAGAAACCTTGAAAACGTGGTAAATTAAAAATACACGGTGTAGGACCCAGAATATGGCAAGAAACCCTGAAAAAAGTAGAAAATTAAAATCTCAGAGTGAAGTACCCCAAGAATTTCGAAAAAACTTGAAAATCGTGGAAAATGAGAAAATCACACTGCTTGACCCAGAATATGCCGATAAACCCTGAAAAACGTGAAAATT
This sequence comes from Mus caroli, assembly GCF_978045245.1. NCBI lineage: Eukaryota > Metazoa > Chordata > Mammalia > Rodentia > Muridae > Mus > Mus caroli. The sequence continues at coordinate 22,107 of NW_028228234.1, read as the reverse complement.
AAAAATTCACATTGTCGGACACAGAATATGGCAAGAATCATGAAAAAAGTGGAAAATTAAAAATTCACACTGTATTACCCAGTATATGGCGAGAAATATTGAAAACGTGGAAAATTAAAAAATCACACTGAAGTACCCCTTATATGGCAAGAAAACCTGAAAAAACAAGGAAAATTCAAAACTCACACTAAAGGACCCAGAATATGGCGAGAAATCCTAAAAAAAAAAGATGGAAAATGAGAATAATCACACTATAGAATCCAGATTTGGAAAGAAAAATTGAAAAACGTCGAAAATGAGAAAATCACACTGTAGGACCCAGAATATGCCGAGAAACCCTGAAAACATGGAAAATTAAAAATACACGCTGTAGGACCCAGAATATGGCGAGAAACCCTGAAAAAAGTAGAAAATTACAAACTCACACTGAAGGACCCCAAATATGGCTAGAAAGCTGACAAATGTGGAAAATGAGAAAATCACACTGCAGGACCCAGAAAATGCCAAGAAACCCTGAAAAACGTGAAAATTAAAAATTCACACTGTTGGACACAGAATATGGCGAGAAATACTGAAAAACGTGGAAAATTTAAAATTCACACTGAAGGTCCTGGAATATGTCAAGAAAAGCTGAAAAACGTGGAAATGAGATAAATCACACTGTAGGACCCATAATATGACGAAAAACCTGAAAAACGAGGAAAATTAAAAATTAACACTAAACTGCCTGGCATATGGCGAGAAAACCTAAAAAACGAGGAAAACTCAAAACTCACGCTGTAGGACACAGAATATGTCGAAAAACCCTGAAAAATTAGAAAATTAAAAACTCACACTGAAGAAACCCAAATATGGCGAGAGAACATGAAAAATGTAGAAAATTAAAAATAAACATGGCAATAAAACCTGAAAAATGAGGAAAAATCAAAACTCACTATGTAGGACCCAGAATATGGCAAGAAAACCTGAAAAAGGAGGAAAATGAGAATAATCACACTGTAGGACCGAGATTTGGAAAAAAAAAAATTGACAAATGTTGAAAATGAGAAAATCACACTGTAGGACCCAGAATATGCTGAGAAACCCTGAAAAACGTGGAAAATTAAAAATACACGATGTAGGACCCAGAATATGGAGAGAAACCCTGAAAAATTAGAAAAGTAAAACATAATACTGAAGGACCCCAACTATGGCGAGAAAACCTGAAATAGGTGGAAAATGAGAAAATCACACTGTAGGACCCAGAATTACGTAAAAACTTGAAAAACGTGGAAAATGAGAAAATCACACGGCAGGTCCCAGAATATGCAGAGAAACCCTGAAAAACGTGAAAATCAAAAATTCACACTGTCAGACACAGAATATGGTGAGAAATACTGAAAAACGTGGAAAATTAAAAATACACGCTCTAGGACCCAGAATATGGCTAGAAATCCTGAAAAAAGTAGAAAATTACAAACTCACACTGAAGGACCCCAAATATGGCTAGAAAACCTGAAAAATGTGGAAAATGAGAAAATCACACTGCAGGACCCAGAATATGCCGAGAAACCCTGAAAAACGTGAAAATTAAAAATTCACACTATATTACCCAGAATATGGCGAGAAATACTGAAAAACTTTGAAAATTAAAAATTCACACTGAAGAAACTGCAATATGGCAAAAAAAAACCCTGGAAAACATGTAAATGAGAAAATTACTCTGTAGGACACAGAATATGACCAAAAAACCTGAAAAACGTGCAATATTAAAAATTCACAATTAAGGACCCGGAGTATGCCAGAAAACCTGAAAAACGTAGAAAATTAAAAATTAAAAAACTCACACTGAAGGACCCCAAATATGGCGAGAAAACCTGAAAAAAGTAGAAAATTAAAAATTCACACTGAAGAAACTGCAATATGGCAAAAAAAAAACCCCTGGAAAACGTGGAAATGAGAAAATTACTCTGTAGGACACAGAATATGAAGAAAAAACCTGAAAAACGTGCAATATTAAAAATTCACAATTAAGGACCCGGAGTATGCCAGAAAACCTGAAAAACGTGGAAAATTAAAAATTCACAGAGAAGGACCTGGAATATGGTGAGAAAAACTGAAAAATTAGAAAATAAAAAACTCACACTGAAGGACCCCAAATATGGCGAGAAAACCTGAAAAAAGTGGAAAATGAGAAAATCACATGGCAGTACCCAGAATATGCAGAGAAACCCTGAAAAACGTGAAAATTAAAAATTCACACTGTTGGACACAGAATATGGCGAGAAATACTGAAAAACGTGGAAAATTAAAAATACACGCTGTAGGACCCAGAATATGGCTAGAAACCCTGAAAAAAGTAGAAAATTACAAACTCACACTGAAGACCCCTAATATGTCAAGAAATCCTGAAAAAGGTGGAAAATGAGAAAATCACTCTGTAGGACCCAGAATTGGGAAAAAAAACCTGAAAAATGTCGTAAATGAGAAAAATCACACTGTAGGACCCAGAATATAACAAAAAACCCTGAAAAACGTGGAAAATTAAAAATACACGCTGTAGGACAGAGAATATGCCAAGAAACCCTGAATAACGTGAAAATTAACGATTCACACTGTCAGTCAAAGAATATGGCAAGAAACCATGAAAAAAGTGGAAAATTAAAAATTCACACTGTATTACGCAAAATATGGAAATAATACTGAAAAACGTGAAAATTAAAAATTCACACTGAAGGACCTGGAATATGGCAAGAAAACCTGAAAAACGTGGAAATGAGAAAATCACACTGTAGGTCCCAGAATATGACGAAAAATCCTGAAAAAAGTAGAAAATTAAAAATTCACACTGAAGGACCCCGAATATGGCCAGAAAAACTGAAAAAGATGGAAAATGACAATAATCACACTGTAGGACCCAGAATTGCGAAAAAACTTGAAAAGCATCGAAAATGAGAAAATCACACTTTAGGACCCATAATGTGCCGAGAAACCCTGAAAATGTGGTAAATTAAAAATACACGGTGTAGGACCCAGAATATGGCGAGAAACCCTGAAAAAGTAGAAAATTAAAAACTCACAGTGAAGTACCCCAAGAATTGTGAAAAAACTTGAAAATCGTGGAAAATGAGAAAAATCACACTGCTGGACCCAGAATATGCAGATAAACCCTGAAAAACGTGAAAATTAAAAATCCACACTGTCGGACACAGAATATGGCAAGAATCATGAAAAAAGTTGAAAATTAAAAATTCACACTGAAGGACCCCTCATATGGCAAGAAAACCTGAAAAACAAGGAAAATTCAAAACTCACACTATAGGACAGAGAATATGGCAAGAAATCCTGAAAAAGATGGAAAATGAGAATAATCACACTATAGAACCCAAATTTGGAAAAAAAAAAATTGAAAAACGTCGAAAATGAGAAAATCACACTGTAGGACCCAGAATATGCCTAGAAACCCTGAAAACGTGGAAAATTAAAAATATACGCTGTAGAACCCAGAATATGTCGAGAAACACTGAAAAATTAGAAAAGTAAAAAATCACACAGAAGGACGCCAAAGATGGCGAGAAACCCTGAAAAAAGTAGAAAATTAAAATCTCACAGTGAAGTACCCCAAGAATTGCAAAAGAACTTGAAAATCGTGGAAAATGAGAAAATCACACTGCTGGACCCAGAATATGCCGATAAACCCTGAAAAACGTGAAAATTAAAAATTCACATTGTCGGACACAGAATATGGCAAGAATCATGAAAAAAGTGGAAAATTAAAAATTCACACTCTATTACCCACTATATGGCGAGAAATATTGAAAACGTGGAAAATTAAAAAATCACACTGAAGTACACCTTATATGGCAAGAAAACCTGAAAAAGAAGGAAAATTCAAAACTCACACTAAAGGACCCAGAATATGGCGAGAAATCCTAAAAAAAAAGATGGAAAATGAGAATAATCACACTATAGAATCCAGATTTGGAAAAAAAAAAATGAAAAACGTCGAAAATGAGAATATCACTCTGTAGGAACCAGAATATGCCAAGAAACCCTGAAAACATGGAAAATTAAAAATACACGCTGTAGGACCCAGAATATGGCGAGAAACCCTGAAAAAAGTAGAAAATTACAAACTCACACTGAAGGACCCCAAATATGGCTAGAAAACCTGAAAAATGTGGAAAATGAGAAAATCACACTGCAGGACCCAGAAAATGCCAAGAAACCCTGAAAAACATGAAAATTAAAAATTCACACTGTTGGACACAGAATATGGCGAGAAATACTGAAAAACATGGAAAATTTAAAATTCACACCGAAGGTCCTGGAATATGTCAAGAAAAGCTGAAAAACATGGAAATGAGAAAAATCACACTGTAGGACCCATAATATGATGGAAAAACCTGAAAAACGAGGAAAATTAAAAATTAACACTAAAGTGCCTGGCATATGGCGAGAAAACCTAAAAAACGAGGAAAACTCAAAACTCACGCTGTAGGACACAGAATATGTCGAGAAACCCTGAAAAATTAGAAAATTAAAAACTCACACTGAAGAAACCCAAATATGGCGAGAGAACATGAAAAATGTAGAAAATTAAAAATTCACACTGAAGGACCCAGAACATGGCAATAAAACCTGAAAAACGAGGAAAAATCAAAACTCACTATGTAGGACCCAGAATATGGCAAGAAAACCTGAAAAAGGAGGAAAACTCAAAACTCACACTATAGAACCCAGAATATGGCGAGAAAATCTGAAAAAGGTGGAAAATGAGAATAATCACACTCTAGGACCGAGATTTGGAAAAAAAAAATTGACAAACGTTGAAAATGAGAAAATCACACTGTAGGACCAAGAATATGCTGAGAAACCCTGAAAAACGAAGAAAATTAAAAATACATGCTGTAGGACCCAGAATATGGAGAGAAACTCTGAAAAATTAGAAAAGTAAAAAATCATACTGAAGGACCCCAACTATGGCGAGAAAACCTGAAATAGGTGGAAAATGAGAAAATCACACTGTAGGACCCAGAATTACGCAAAAACTTGAAAAACGTGGAAAATGAGAAAATCACACGGCAAGACCCAGAATATGCAGAGAAACCCTGAAAAACGTGAAAATTAAAAATTCACACTGTTGGACACAGAATATGGCGAGAAATACTGAAAAACATGGAAAATTTAAAATTCACACCGAAGGTCCTGGAATATGTCAAGAAAAGCTGAAAAACATGGAAATGAGAAAAATCACACTGTAGGACCCATAATATGATGGAAAAACCTGAAAAACGAGGAAAATTAAAAATTAACACTAAAGTGCCTGGCATATGGCGAGAAAACCTAAAAAACGAGGAAAACTCAAAACTCACGCTGTAGGACACAGAATATGTCGAGAAACCCTGAAAAATTAGAAAATTAAAAACTCACACTGAAGAAACCCAAATATGGCGAGAGAACATGAAAAATGTAGAAAATTAAAAATTCACACTGAAGGACCCAGAACATGGCAATAAAACCTGAAAAACGAGGAAAAATCAAAACTCACTATGTAGGACCCAGAATATGGCAAGAAAACCTGAAAAAGGAGGAAAACTCAAAACTCACACTATAGAACCCAGAATATGGCGAGAAAATCTGAAAAAGGTGGAAAATGAGAATAATCACACTCTAGGACCGAGATTTGGAAAAAAAAAATTGACAAACGTTGAAAATGAGAAAATCACACTGTAGGACCAAGAATATGCTGAGAAACCCTGAAAAACGAAGAAAATTAAAAATACATGCTGTAGGACCCAGAATATGGAGAGAAACTCTGAAAAATTAGAAAAGTAAAAAATCATACTGAAGGACCCCAACTATGGCGAGAAAACCTGAAATAGGTGGAAAATGAGAAAATCACACTGTAGGACCCAGAATTACGCAAAAACTTGAAAAACGTGGAAAATGAGAAAATCACACGGCAAGACCCAGAATATGCAGAGAAACCCTGAAAAACGTGAAAATTAAAAATTCACACTGTTGGACACAGAATATGGCGAGAAATACTGAAAAACATGGAAAATTTAAAATTCACACCGAAGGTCCTGGAATATGTCAAGAAAAGCTGAAAAACATGGAAATGAGAAAAATCACACTGTAGGACCCATAATATGATGGAAAAACCTGAAAAACGAGGAAAATTAAAAATTAACACTAAAGTGCCTGGCATATGGCGAGAAAACCTAAAAAACGAGGAAAACTCAAAACTCACGCTGTAGGACACAGAATATGTCGAGAAACCCTGAAAAATTAGAAAATTAAAAACTCACACTGAAGAAACCCAAATATGGCGAGAGAACATGAAAAATGTAGAAAATTAAAAATTCACACTGAAGGACCCAGAACATGGCAATAAAACCTGAAAAACGAGGAAAAATCAAAACTCACTATGTAGGACCCAGAATATGGCAAGAAAACCTGAAAAAGGAGGAAAACTCAAAACTCACACTATAGAACCCAGAATATGGCGAGAAAACCTGAAAAAGGTGGAAAATGAGAATAATCACACTCTAGGACCGAGATTTGGAAAAAAAAAATTGACAAACGTTGAAAATGAGAAAATCACACTGTAGGACCAAGAATATGCTGAGAAACCCTGAAAAACGTGGAAAATTAAAAATACATGCTGTAGGACCCAGAATATGGAGAGAAACTCTGAAAAATTAGAAAAGTAAAAAATCATACTGAAGGACCCCAACTATGGCGAGAAAACCTGAAATAGGTGGAAAATGAGAAAATCACACTGTAGGACCCAGAATTACGCAAAAACTTGAAAAACGTGGAAAATGAGAAAATCACACGGCAAGACCCAGAATATGCAGAGAAACCCTGAAAAACGTGAAAATTAAAAATTCACACTGTCAGACACAGAATATGGTGAGAAATACTGAAAAACGTGGAAAATTAAAAATTCACACTGAAGAAACTGCAATATGGCAAAAAAAGACATGGAAAACGTGTAAATGATAAAATTACTCTGTAGGACACAGAATATGACCAAAAAACCTGAAAAACGTGCAATATTAAAAATTCACAATTAAGGACCCAGAGTATGCCAGAAAACCTGAAAAACGTGGAAAATTAAAAATTCACAGTGAAGGACCTGGAATATGGTGAGAAAAACTGAAAAATTAGAAAATAAAAAACTCACACTGAAGGACCCCAAATATGGCGAGAAAACATGAAAAAAGTAGAAAATTAAAAATTCACACCGAAGGAACCAGAATATGGCAATAAAACCTGAAAAACGAGGAAAATTAAAAACTCACACTGAAGGTCCCAGAATATGGTGAGAAAACATAAAAAAAGTAGAAAATTAAAAATTCACACTGAAGGACCCCGAATATGGTGAGAAAACCTGAAATGTGGAAAATGAGAAAATCGCACTGTATGCTGACAAACCCTGAAAAACGTGAAAATTAAAAATTCACACTGTATTACCCAGAATATGGTATGAAATACTGAAAAACCTGAAAAATTATAAATTCACAATGAAGGTCCTGGAATATGGCAAGAAAACCTGAAAAACGTGGAAGTGAGAAAATTACACAGTAGGACCCATAATATGACGAAAAAAATTGAAAAACGTGGAAAATTAAAAATTCACACTGAAGGACCCCAAATATGGCAAGAAAACCTGAAAAACGAGGAAAATTAAAAACCTGAAAAAGGTTGAAAATGAGAAAATCACACTGTGGGACCCAGAATATGGCGAGAAACCCTGAAAAAGTAGAAATTAAAAAACTCACACTGAAAGACCACGAATATGGCGAGAAAACCTGAAAAACGTGGAAATGAGAAAATCACACTGTAGAACCAGAATATGACGAAGAAACCTGAAAAACGTGGAAAATTAAAAATTCACACTGAATGACCCGGATATAGAGAGCAAAACTGAAAAACGAGGAAAAATAAAATCGCACACTGAAGGACCCAGAATATGACGAGAAAACCTGAAAAACCTGGAAAATTAAATATTCACACTGTAGGACCCAGAATATGGCGAGAAACACTGAAAAATATTGAAAATTAAAAATTCACACTATAGGACCAGAATATGGCAAGAAACCTTGAAAAACGTGGAAAATTAAAAATTCACACTGTATTACCCAGAATATGGCTAGAAATACTGAAAAACGTGGAAAATTAAAAATTCACACTGAAGGACCTGGAATATGGTAGGAAAATCTGAAAAACGTGGAAATGAGAAAATCACACTGTAGGACCAAGGATATGACAAAAAAAAAAAACCTGAAAAACGTGGAAAATTAAAAAATCACAATGAAGGACTCCGACTATTGCAAGAAAACCTGAAAAAGGTTGAAAATGAGAATAATCACACTTTAGGACCCAGAAATGCTAAAAAAAAAACTTTAAAATCTTCGAAAATGAGAAAATCACACTCTAGGACCCAGAATATGCCGAGAAACCCTGAAATAAGTACAAAAATAAAAACTCTCACTGAAGGACCTGGAATATGTCGAGAAAACCTGAAAAAGGTGGAAAATGAGAAAATTACATGGTAAGACCCAGAAATGTGAAAAAACTCGGAAAAAGTGGAAAATGTGAAAATCACACTGTAGTACCCAGAATGTGCCTAGAAACACTGAAAAACATGAAAAATTAAAAATACACGCATTAGGACCCAGAATATGTTGAGAAACCCTGAAAAATTAGAAAATTAAAAACCCACACTGAAGGATCCCGAATATGATGAAAAAACCTGAAAAACGTGGAAATGAGAAAATCACACTGTAGGACCGAGAATATGACGAAAAAACTTGAAAACGTGGAAAATTCAAAATTCACACTGAAGGACCCATATATGGCGAGAAAACCTGAAGAAAGTAGAAAATTAAAAATTCACACTGAAGGACCCCGAATATGGGGAGAAAACCTGAAAAAGTTGGAAAATGAGAATAATCACACTGTAGGATCAAGAATTGAGAAAAAACATGAAAAAAGTCAAAAATGGGAAAATCACACTGTAGGATCAAGAATATGCGGAGAGCTCTTCTGATCAGAGGAGCGCCGGAGCAGCTGGGGCGCAGGGTCGACTGACACTCGCCAGCTACCCACAACACCCGCCACAGGATCTTAAGACTTCTGGTGAGTGGAGCACAGCTTCTGCTCCAATCCAAGTGCTCGGGACCGGAGACTGCATTAGTTAGGGAAGCAGAAACCGGCCTGAGTAGGGCCACAGGCCTCATCCGGCCGGATCAGCGCCGGGGTAGCGGGGAGCGCAGGGTTGCCTGACACCCGCCAGCTACCCACGACCCCCGCCGCAGGATTTTGGGACTGCTGGTGAGTGGAACACAGCTTCTGCTCCAGTCCAATCACGCGGGACCTGAGACTGCTCTGGTTGGGGAGAGAGAAATCCGGCCTACATAGGGCCACAACCCTCTTCCGGTCAGAAAAGCACCGGGGCAGCTGGGGCGCAGGGTCGGCTGACACTCGACAGCTACCCACAACACCCGCCACAGGATCTTAAGACTTCTGGTGAGTGGAGCACAGCTTCTGCTCCAATCCAATTGTGCGGGACCTGAGACTGCATTAGTTAGGGAATCAAAAACCGGCCTGAGTAGGGCCACAGGCCTCATCCGGCCGGATCAGCGCCGGGGTAGCGGGAGAGAAGGGTTGCCTGATACCCGCCAGCTACCCAGGACCCCGCCGCAGGATTTTGGGACTGCTGGTGAGTGGAACACAGCTTCTGCTCCAATCTTTAAACAGTGACAACGATAACAACTAACCCCAGAGATTACTAGATGGCGAAAGGTAAACGTAATAATCTTACTAACAGAAACCAAGACCACTCACCATCATCAGAACCCAGTACCCCCACTTCGCCCAGTCCAGGGCACCCCAACACACCGGAAAAGCTAGACACGGATTTAAAAGCATATCTCCTGATGATGATAGAGGACTTCAAGAAGGACTTTAATAACACACTTAAAGAAATGCAGGAGAACACTGCTAAACAGGCAGAAGACAATAAAGAGGAAGCACAAAAATCCCTTAAAGAATTGCAGGAGAACACTGCTAAAGAGTTACAAATCCTTAAAGAAAAACAGGATAACATAATCAAACAGGTAGAAGTCCTTACAGAAAAACAGGAAAACACATCCAAACAGATGATGGAAATGAACAAAACTGTACTAGACCTAAAAAGGGAAGTAGACACAATAAAGAAAACCCAAAATGAGGCAACACTGGAGATAGAAACCCTAGGAAAGAAATCTGGAATCATAGATACGAGCATCAGCAACAGAATACAAGAGATGGAAGAGAGAATCTCAGGTGCAGAAGATTCCATAGAGAACATCGGCACAACAATCAAGGAAAATGTAAAATGCAAAAAGATCCTAACTCAAAACATCCAAGAAATACAGGACGCAATGAGAAGACCAAACCTACGGATAATAGGAGTGGATGAGAATGAAGATGTTCAACTCAAAGGACCAGCAAACATCTTCAACAAAATTATAGAAGAAAACTTCCCAAATCTAAAGAAAGAGATGCCCATGAACATACAAGAAGCCTACAGAACTCCAAATAGACTGGACCAGAAAAGAAATACCTCCTGACACATTATAATCAGAACAACAAATGCTCTAAATAAAGATAGAATACTAAAAGTAGTAAGAGAAAAAGGCCAAGTAACATATAAAGGCAAGCCTATCAGAATTACACCAGATTTTTCACCAGAGACTATGAAAGCCAGAAGATCCTGGACGGATGTTATACAGACACTAAAAGAACACAAATTCCAGCCCAGGCTACTATACCCAGCCAAACTCTCAATTAACATAGATGGAGAAACCAAAGTATTCCACGACAAAACCAAATTCACACATTATCTCTCCACGAATCCAGCCCTTCAAAGGATAATAACAGAAAAAAACCAATACAAGGACAGGAACCACGCCCTAGAAACAAGAAGAAGGTAACCCCTCAACAAACCTAAAAGAAGACAGCCACAAGAACAAAATGCCAACTTTAACAACAATAATAACAGGAAACAACAATTATTTTTCCTTAATATCTCTTAATATCAATGGACTCAACTCCCCGATAAAAAGACATAGACTAACAAACTGGCTACACAAACAAGACCCAACATTTTGCTGTTTACAAGAAACTCATCTCAGAGAAAAGGATAGACACTACCTCAGAATGAAAGGCTGGAAAACAATTTTCCAAGCAAATGGCATGAAGAAACAAGCTGGAGTAGCCATTCTAATATCTGATAAGATTGACTTCCAACCCAAAGTCATTAAAAAAGACAGGGAGGGACACTTCATACTCATCAAAGGTAAAATCTTCCAAGAGGAACTATCAATCCTGAATATCTATGCTCCAAATACAAAGGCAGCCACATTCATTAAAGAAACTTTAGTAAATCTCAAAGCACACATTGCACCTCATACAATAATAGTGGGAGACTTCAACACACCACTTTCACCAATGGACAGATCATGGAAACAGAAACTAAACAGGGACACAGTGAAACTAACAGAAATTATGAATCAAATGGATCTGGCAGATATCTACAGAACATTCTATCCTAAAACAAAAGGATATACCTTCTTCTCAGCACCTCATGGTACCTTCTCCAAAATTGACCACATAATTGGTCACAAAGCAGGCCTCAGCAGATACAAAAATATTGAAATTGTCCCATGCATCCTATCAGATCACCATGGACTAAGGCTGATCTTCAATAACAAAATAAATAATAGAAAGCCAACCTTCACGTGGAAACTGAACAACACTCTTCTCAATGATACCTTGGTCAAGGAAGGAATAAAGAAAGAAATTAAGGACTTTTTAGAGTTCAATGAAAATGAAGCCACAACATACCCATACTTATGGGACGCAATGAAAGCATTTCTAAGAGGAAAACTCATAGCTCTGAGTGCCTCCAAAAGGAAACTAGAGAGAGCACACATTAGCAGCTTGACAACACACCTAAAAGCACTAGAACAAAAGGAAGCAAATTCACCCAAGAGGAGTAGACGGCAGGAAATAATCAAACTCAGGGGTGAAATCAACCAAGTGGAAATAAGAAAAACTATTCAAAGAATCAACCAATCAAGGAGCTGGTTCTTTGAGAAAATCAACAAGATAGATAAACCCTTAGCCAGACTCACTAGAGGGCACAGGGAAAGCATCCTAATTAACAAAATCAGAAATGAAAAAGGAGACATAACAACAGATCCTGAAGACATCCAAAACACCATCAGATCCTTCTACCAAAGGCTATACTCAACAAAACTGGAGAACCTGGATGAAATGGAGAAGTTCCTAGACAGATACCAGGTACCAAAGTTGAATCAAGATCAGGTTAATGATCTAAACAGCCCTATATCCCCCAAAGAAATAGAAGCAGTCATTAATAGTCTCCCAACTAAAAAAAGCCCAGGACCAGATGGGTTTAGTGCAGAGTTCTATCAGACCTTCAAAGAAGATCTAATCCCAGTTCTTCACAAACTATTCCACAAAATAGAAACAGAAGGTACTCTACCCAACTCATTCTATGAAGCCACAATTACTCTGATACCTAAACCACAAAAAGACCCAACAAAGATAGAAAACTTCAGACCAATATCCCTTATGAATATTGATGCAAAAATCCTCAATAAATTTCTTGCTAACCGAATCCAAGAACACATCAAAACAATCATCCATCCTGACCAAGTAGGTTTCATCCAAGGGATGCAGGGATGGTTCAATATACGGAAATCCATCAACGTAATCCAGTATATAAACAAACTCAAAGACAAAAACCACATGGTCATCTCGTTAGATGCGGAAAAAGCATTTGACAAGATCCAACACCCATTCATGATAAAAGTCTTGGAAAGATCAGGAATTCAAGGCCCATACCTAAACATGATAAAAGCAATCTACAGCAAACCAGTAGCCAACATCAAAGTAAATGGTGAGAAGCTTGAAGCAATCCCTCTAAAATCAGGGACTAGACAAGGCTGTCCACTTTCTCCATACCTATTCAACATAGTACTTGAAGTCCTAGCCAGAGCAATTCGACAACAAAAGGAGATCAAAGGGATACAAATTGGAAAAGATGAAGTCAAAATATCACTCTTTGCAGATGATATGATAGTATATATGTGACCCTAAAAATTCCACCAGAGAACTCCTAAGCCTGATAAACAGCTTCGGTGAAGTAGCTGGATATAAAATTAACTCAAACAAATCAATGGCCTTTCTCTACACAAAGAATAAACAGGCTGAGAAAGAAATTAGGGAAACAACACCCTTCTCAATAGTCACAAATAATATAAAATATCTTGGCGTGACTCTAACTAAGGAAGTGAAAGATCTGTATAATAAAAACTTCAAGTCTCTGAAGAAAGAAATTATAGAAGATCTCAGAAGATGGAAAGATCTCCCATGCTCATGGATTGGCAGGATCAACATTGTAAAAATGGCTATCTTGCCAAAAGCAATCTACAGATTCAATGCAATCCCCATCAAAATTCCAAATCAATTCTTCAACGAATTAGAAAGTGCAATCTGCAAATTCATCTGGAACAACAAAAAACCTAGGATAGCAAAAACTCTTCTCAAGGATAAAAGAACCTCTGGTGGAATCACCATGCCGGACCTAAAGCTCTACTACAGAGCAATTGTGATAAAAACTGCATGGTACTGGTATAGTGACAGACAAATAGACCAATGGAATAGAATTGAAGACCCAGAAATGAACCCACACACCTAGGGTCACTTGATCTTCGACAAGGGAGCTAAAAACATCCAGTGGAAGAAAGACAGCATTTTCAACAAATGGTGCTGGCACAACTGGTTGTTAACATGTAGAAGAATGCGAATCAATCCATTCCTATCTCCTTGTACTAAGGTCAAGTCTAAGTGGATCAAGGAACTTCACATAAAACCAGAGACACTGAAACTTATAGAGGTGATATTTTAATATTTTACCTTTTTCAGGTTTTTTCGTCATATTCTGGGTACTACTGTGTGATTTTCTCATTTCCATGTATTTCAGGGTCTCTTGCCGTATTCCAGGTCCTGTCGTATTCCAGGTCCTTCAGTGTGAATTTTTTTCCACGGTTTTCAGTATTTCTCTCCATATCTCGGTAATAAAGTGTGAATTTTTAATTGTCCAGTCTTTTCATGGTTTCTCACCATATTCTGTGTCCAACAGTGTGAATTTTTAATTTTCAGGTTTTTCATGGTTGTTCAGCATATTCTGGTTTCTGCAGTGTGATTTTCTCATTTTCCACGTTTTTCAAGTTTTTTCATATTTCTGGGTCCTACAAGTGTGATTTTCTCATTTTCTATGTTTTTCATGTTTTTGTAATTCTGGGTATACATTGTGTTTATTCTCATTTTCTATCTTTTTCATGTTTTCTCGCCATATTCGGGGTCCTTCAGTGTGAGTTTTTAATTTTCTACTTTTTTGAGGGTTTCTTGCCATATTCTGGGTGCTACAGAGTGTATTTTTTATTTTCCACGTTTCTCAGGATTTCTCCCCATATTCTGGGTCCTACAGTGTGATTTTCTCATTTTTGATTTTTTTCATGTTTTTTCGTAATTCTGGGTAATACAGTGTGATTATTTTCACTTTCCACCTTTTTCTGTTTTTCTCGCCATATTCGGGGTCCTTCAGTGTGAGTTTTTAATTTTCTACTTTTTTAAGGGTTTTTTGCCATATTCTGGGTGCTACAGAGTGTATTTTTAATTTTCCACATTTCTCAGGGTTTCTTGCCATATTCTGTGTCCTACAGTGTGATTTTCTCATTTTCGACGTTTTTCAAGTTTTTTCACAATTCTGGGTCCTACAGTGTGATTATTCTCATTTTCCAGCTTTTTCAGATTTTCTCACTATATTTGGGGTCCTTCAGTGTGATTTTTTAATTTTCCTCGTTTTTCACGTTTTATCGCCATATTCCAAGTCCTTCAGTGTGAATTTTTAATTTTCTAGTTTTTTTCAGGTTCTCTCGCCATATTTGGGGTCCTTCAGTGTGAGTTTTTAATTTTCTAATTTTTCAGGGTTTCTCGACATATTCTGTGTCCTACAGCGTGTATTTTTCATTTCCACGTGTTTCAGTTTTTTTCGTCATATTCTGGGTCCTAAATTGTGATTTTCTCATTTCCACGTTATTCAGGTTATCTTACTGTATTCCAGGTCCTTCAGTGTGAATTTTTAATTTTCACGTTTTTCAGGGTTTCTCGGCATATTTTGGGTCCTACAGCGTGTATTTTTAATTTTCCACGTTTTCCAGGTTTTTTCGTCATATTCTGGGTCCTACAGTGTGATTTTCTCGTTTTCGACATTTTTCAAGTTTTTTTTTTTTTTTCCATTCTGTGTCCTACAGTGTGATTATTCTCATTTTCCACCTTTTCAGGTTTTCTCACCATATTCGGGGTCTTTCAGTGTGAATTTTTAATTTTGTAATTTTTTCAGGTTTTTCTTTGTCATATTCTGGGTCCTACAGTTTGATTTTCTCATTTCCAATTTTTTCAGGTTTTCTTGCCTTATTCTGGTTCCTACCATGTGAGTTTTGAATTTTCCTCGTTTTTCGGTTTCCTGGCCATATCCCGGGTCCTTCAGTGTGAATTTTAATTTTTCAGTATGTCTCGCCATATTCTGGGTAATACAGTGTGAATTTTTAATTTTCCACTTCTTTCATGGTTTCTCGCCATATTATGTGTCTGACAGTGTGAATTTTTAATTTTCATGATTTACAAGGTTTCTCGGCATATTCTGGGTCCTACAGTGTGATTTTCTCATTTTCGATATTTTCAATTTTTTTCGTAATTCTGGGTCCTACAGTGTGATTTTCTCATTTTCCACCTTTTTCAGGTTTTCTCGCCATAATTGGGGTTCTTCAGTGTCAGTTTGTAATTTTCTGCTTTTTTCAGGGTTTCTTGCCATATTTGGGGTCCTTCAGTGTGAGTTTTTAATTTTCTACTCTTTCAGGGTTTCTTGCCATGTTCTGGGTCCTACAGTATGTATTTTTCATTTTCCACGTTTTTCAGATTTTCTCGCAATATTCTGGGTTCTTCAGTGTGAATTTTTAATTTTTCACGTTTTACAGGTTTTTTCCTCATATTCTGGGTCCTACACTGTGATTTTTCTCATTTCCACGTTTTTCAGGTTTTCTTGCCATATTCCAGGTCCTTCAGTGTTAATTTTTAATTTTCCACGTTTTCAGGGTTTCTTGGCATATTCTGTGTACTGCAGTGTGAATTTTAATTATCCACTTTTTTCATGGTTTCTCGCCATATTCTGTGTCCAACAGTGTGAATTTTAATTTTCACGTTTTTCAGTGTTTCTCGAAATATTCTGGGCCCTGCATGTGATTTTCTCATTTTCCACATTTTTTCAATTTTTTTCTTAATTCTGGGTCCTACAGTGTGATTTTCTCATTTTCCACCTTTTTCAGGTTTTCTCGCCATGTTTGGGCTCCTTCACTGTGAGTTTTTAATTTTGTACTTTTTTATTAATTGTTTCTCGCCATATTCTGGGTCCGTTAGTGTGAATTTTTAATTTTCACGTTTTTCACATTTTCTCGGCATATTCTGGGTCCTGCAGTGTGATTTTCTCATTTTCCACCTTTTGGAGGGTTTCTCACCATATTTGGGGTCCTACAGTGTGAGTTTGTAATTTTCAACCTTTTTCAGGGTTTCTTGGCATATTCTGGGTCCTACAGCATGTATTTTTAATTTTCCACGTTTTCAGGGTTTCTGGGCATAATCTGGGTCCTACAGTGTGATTATTCTCATTTTCCACCTTTTCAGGTTTTCTCGCCATATTCGGGGTTTTTCAGTGTGAATTTTTTATTTTGTAATTTTTTCAGTTTTTTTTTGTCATATTCTGGGTCCTACAGTTTGATTTTCTCATTTCCACGTTTTTCAGGTTTTCTTGCCTTATTCTGGTTCCTACGATGTGAGTTTTGAATTTTCCTTGTTTTTCAGGTTTCCTGGCCATATCCCGGGTCCTTCAGTGTGAATTTTTAATTTTCCACTTCTTTCATGGTTTCTCGCCATATTATGTGTCTGACAGTGTGAATTTTTAATTTTCATGATTTTCAGGGTTTCTCGGCATATTCTGGGTCCTGCAGTATGATTTTCTCATTTTCCACGTTTTTCAATTTTTTTCGTAATTCCGGGTCCTACAGTGTGATTTTCTCATTTTCCACCTTTTTCAACCTTTCAGACCATTTTTCGGGTCCTTCAGTGTGAGTTTGTAATTTTCTACTTTTTTCAGGGTTTCTCGCCGTATTCTGGGTCCTAAACGTTGTATTTTTAATTTTTCACGTTTTCAGGGTTTCTTGGCATATTCTGGGTCCTACAGTGTGATTTTCTCATTTTCGATATTTTCAAGTTTTTTCGTAATTCTGGGTCCTACAGTGTGATTTTCTCATTTTCCACCTTTTTCAGGTTTTCTCGCCATAATTGGGGTTCTTCAGTGTCAGTTTGTAATTTTCTACTTTTTTTCAGGGTTTCTTGCCATATTTGGGGTCCTTCAGTGTGAGTTTTTAATTTTCTACTCTTTCAGGGTTTCTTGCCATGTTCTTGGTCCTACAGTGTGTATTTTTCATTTTCCACGTTTTCCAGATTTTCTCGCAATATTCTGGGTTCTTCAGTGTGAATTTTTAATTTTTCACGTTTTACAGGTTTTTTCTTCATATTCTGGGTCCTACACTGTGATTTTTCTCATTTCCACGTTTTTCAGGTTTTCTTGCCATATTCCAGTTCCTTCAGTGTTAATTTTTAATTTTCCACGTTTTCAGGGTTTCTTGGCATATTCTGTGTCCTGCAGTGTGAAGTTTAATTATCCACTTTTTTCATGGTTTCTCGCCATATTCTGTGTCCAACAGTGTGAATTTTTAATTTTCACGTTTTTCAGTGTTTCTCGAAATATTCTGGGCCCTGCATGTGATTTTCTCATTTTCCACATTTTTTCAATTTTTTTCGTAATTCTGGGTCCTACAGTGTGATTTTCTCATTTTCCACCTTTTTCAGGTTTTCTCGCCATAATTGGGGTTCTTCAGTGTCAGTTTGTAATTTTCTACTTTTTTTCAGGGTTTCTTGCCATATTTGGGGTCCTTCAGTGTGAGTTTTTAATTTTCTACTCTTTCAGGGTTTCTTGCCATGTTCTTGGTCCTACAGTGTGTATTTTTCATTTTCCACGTTTTTCAGATTTTCTCGCAATATTCTGGGTTCTTCAGTGTGAATTTTTAATTTTTCACGTTTTACAGGTTTTTTCTTCATATTCTGGGTCCTACACTGTGATTTTTCTCATTTCCACGTTTTTCAGGTTTTCTTGCCATATTCCAGTTCCTTCAGTGTTAATTTTTAATTTTCCACGTTTCAGGGTTTCTTGGCATATTCTGTGTCCTGCAGTGTGAAGTTTAATTATCCACTTTTTTCATGGTTTCTCGCCATATTCTGTGTCCAACAGTGTGAATTTTTAATTTTCACGTTTTTCAGTGTTTCTCGAAATATTCTGGGCCCTGCATGTGATTTTCTCATTTTCCACATTTTTTCAATTTTTTTCGTAATTTTGGGTCCTACAGTGTGATTTTCTCATTTTCCACCTTTTTCAGGTTTTCTCGCCATGTTTGGGCTCCTTCACTGTGAGTTTTTAATTTTGTACTTTTTTATTAATTGTTTCTCGCCATATTCTGGGTCCGTTAGTGTGAATTTTTAATTTTCACGTTTTTCACATTTTCTCGGCATATTCTGGGTCCTGCAGTGTGATTTTCTCATTTTCCACCTTTTGGAGGGTTTCTCACCATATTTGGGGTCCTACAGTGTGAGTTTCTAATATTCAACCTTTTTCAGGGTTTCTTGGCATATTCTGGGTCCTACAACATGTATTTTTAATTTTCCACGTTTTCAGGGTTTCTGGGCATAATCTGGGTCCTACAGTGTGATTATTTTCATTTTCCACCTTTTTCAGGTTTTCTTGCCATATTCGGGGTCCTTCAGTGTGAATTTTTAATTTTCTACTTTTTTCAGGTTTTCTCGCCATATTCTGGGTTCTACAGCATGTATTTTTAATTTTCCACGTTTTCAGGGTTTCTGGGCATAATCTGGGTCCTACAGTGTGATTATTCTCATTTTCCACCTTTTTCAGGTTTTCTCATCATATTCGGGGTCTTTCAGTGTGAATTTTTAATTTTCTACTCTTTTCAGGTTTTCTCGCCATATTCTGTGTCCTTCAGTGTTAGTTTTTTATCTTCCTCGTTTTTCAGGTTTTTCGCCATATTCCGGGTCCTTCCGTGTGATATTTTAATATTTTACCTTTTTCAGGTTTTTTCGTCATATTCTGGGTACTACTGTGTGATTTTCTCATTTCCATGTATTTCAGGGTCTCTTGCCGTATTCCAGGTCCTGTCGTATTCCAGGTCCTTCAGTGTGAATTTTTTTCCACGGTTTTCAGTATTTCTCTCCATATCTCGGTAATAAAGTGTGAATTTTTAATTGTCCAGTCTTTTCATGGTTTCTCACCATATTCTGTGTCCAACAGTGTGAATTTTTAATTTTCAGGTTTTTCATGGTTGTTCAGCATATTCTGGTTTCTGCAGTGTGATTTTCTCATTTTCCACGTTTTTCAAGTTTTTTCATATTTCTGGGTCCTACAAGTGTGATTTTCTCATTTTCGATGTTTTTCATGTTTTTGTAATTCTGGGTATACATTGTGTTTATTCTCATTTTCTATCTTTTTCATGTTTTCTCGCCATATTCGGGGTCCTTCAGTGTGAGTTTTTAATTTTCTACTTTTTGAGGGTTTCTTGCCATATTCTGGGTGCTACAGAGTGTATTTTTTATTTTCCACGTTTCTCAGGATTTCTCCCCATATTCTGGGTCCTACAGTGTGATTTTCTCATTTTTGATTTTTTTCATGTTTTTTCGTAATTCTGGGTAATACAGTGTGATTATTTTCACTTTCCACCTTTTTCTGTTTTTCTCGCCATATTCGGGGTCCTTCAGTGTGAGTTTTTAATTTTCTACTTTTTTAAGGGTTTTTTGCCATATTCTGGGTGCTACAGAGTGTATTTTTAATTTTCCACATTTCTCAGGGTTTCTTGCCATATTCTGTGTCCTACAGTGTGATTTTCTCATTTTCGACGTTTTTCAAGTTTTTTCACAATTCTGGGTCCTACAGTGTGATTATTCTCATTTTCCAGCTTTTTCAGATTTTCTCACTATATTTGGGGTCCTTCAGTGTGATTTTTTAATTTTCCTCGATTTTCACGTTTTATCGCCATATTCCAAGTCCTTCAGTGTGAATTTTTAATTTTCTAGTTTTTTTCAGGTTCTCTCGCCATATTTGGGGTCCTTCAGTGTGAGTTTTTAATTTTCTAATTTTTCAGGGTTTCTGTGTCCTACAGCGTGTATTTTTCATTTCCACGTGTTTCAGTTTTTTTCGTCATATTCTGGGTCCTAAATTGTGATTTTCTCATTTCCACGTTATTCAGGTTATCTTACTGTATTCCAGGTCCTTCAGTGTGAATTTTTAATTTTCACGTTTTTCAGGGTTTCTCGGCATATTTTGGGTCCTACAGCGTGTATTTTTAATTTTCCACGTTTTCCAGGTTTTTTCGTCATATTCTGGGTCCTACAGTGTGATTTTCTCGTTTTCGACATTTTTCAAGTTTTTTTTTTTTCCATTCTGTGTCCTACAGTGTGATTATTCTCATTTTCCACCTTTTCAGGTTTTCTCACCATATTCGGGGTCTTTCAGTGTGAATTTTTAATTTTGTAATTTTTTCAGGTTTTTCTTTGTCATATTCTGGGTCCTACAGTTTGATTTTCTCATTTCCAATTTTTTCAGGTTTTCTTGCCTTATTCTGGTTCCTACCATGTGAGTTTTGAATTTTCCTCGTTTTTCGGTTTCCTGGCCATATCCCGGGTCCTTCAGTGTGAATTTTAATTTTTCAGTATGTCTCGCCATATTCTGGGTAATA
Source organism: Mus caroli (assembly GCF_978045245.1). Lineage (NCBI taxonomy): Eukaryota > Metazoa > Chordata > Mammalia > Rodentia > Muridae > Mus > Mus caroli. Next base: position 1,120 of record NW_028228234.1, on the reverse strand, counting down.
CAGTGTGAATTTTTAATTTTCCACTTCTTTCATGGTTTCTCGCCATATTATGTGTCTGACAGTGTGAATTTTTAATTTTCATGATTTTCAGGGTTTCTGGGCATATTCTGCGTCCTGCAGTATGATTTTCTCATTTTCCACGTTTTTCAATTTTATTTCGTAATTCTGGGTCCTACAGTGTGATTTTCTCATTTTCCACCTTTTTCAGGTTTTCTCGCCATGTTTGGGCTCCTTCACTGTGAGTTTTTAATTTTGTACTTTTTTATTAATTGATTCTCACCATATTCTGGGTCCGTTAGTGTGAATTTTTAATTTTCACGTTTTTCACATTTTCTCGGCATATTCTAGGTCCTGCAGTGTGATTTTCTCATTTTCCACCTTTTGGAGGGTTTCTCACCATATTTGGGGTCCTACAGTGTGAATTTTTAATTTTCTACTTTTTTCAGGTTTTCTCGCCATATTCTGGGTCCTACAGCATGTATTTTTAATTTTCCACGTTTTCAGGGTTTCTGGGCATAATCTGGGTCCTACAGTGTGATTATTCTCATTTTCCACCTTTTTCAGGTTTTCTCATCATATTCGGGGTCTTTCAGTGTGAATTTTTAATTTTCTACTCTTTTCAGGTTTTCTCGCCATATTCTGTGTCCTTCAGTGTTAGTTTTTTATCTTCCTCGTTTTTCAGGTTTTTCGCCATATTCCGGGTCCTTCCGTGTGATATTTTAATATTTTACCTTTTTCAGGTTTTTTCGTCATATTCTGGGTCCTACTGTGTGATTTTCTCATTTCCATGTATTTCAGGGTCTCTTGCCGTATTCCAGGTCCTGTCGTATTCCAGGTCCTTCAGTGTGAATTTTTTTCCACGGTTTTCAGTATTTCTCTCCATATCTCGGTAATAAAGTGTGAATTTTTAATTGTCCAGTCTTTTCATGGTTTCTCACCATATTCTGTGTCCAACAGTGTGAATTTTTAATTTTCAGGTTTTTCATGGTTGTTCAGCATATTCTGGTTTCTGCAGTGTGATTTTCTCATTTTCCACGTTTTTCAAGTTTTTTCATATTTCTGGGTCCTACAAGTGTGATTTTCTCATTTCGATGTTTTTCATGTTTTTGTAATTCTGGGT